>NW_009606446.1:17253-17567 GCF_000690535.1 Cariama cristata | reverse complement strand
GGAATGCACGTTTCTCGTAAAAGTTATGTACTGGTATTGCTCAGGGCATAAAACAATTTAAACACATGGTTTCTTTGTAAAATAGTAAGAATCTGAGTTTAAAGTACTAATAAAATACTGGGTTTAAGAATAACGGTAAGTGGATATTTGGAGCAGATGAATCCCATGTTTTATATAAGCTAATAAAATATTATGAACTGGATATATTTCTAAAACTGCTACTAAAGGGGACTAGATGATGCGGGGGGATTTCTAACATGGTGTAGAACCATTAAATTTAGCTCACTTTAGTTCAGGAAATTTTAATAAGTGAG
>NW_009606446.1:0-17221 GCF_000690535.1 Cariama cristata | reverse complement strand
TTTGATGTCCTACATGAAATCTGTGTGGGTGGGTTTTCATTCTAATACTTAATAACAGATGTCCACATTGTGCAATAAAACAGTGTGTTAATTTGCCATTGTGTTTTCTACAGAAACCACTATGGGAATGGGGTCTGAGCACCGAAGCTGGGTGCTGGAGACTGAATCTCTAGCAGATAGTCTGTGTTACCCATTAAATGTGATTTAAATGGTTCAAAATAAACATTTTTTTTTTTTGGTTTGTCTTGTGTTTTGGGTAGAATATAACTGTGTGTATAGGTTTTATTTTTGTTCTTATAATGGCCTTTATGTTGGTGACAGCTGTTCAACCAGCAAAAACCATAGAATCACGGAATGGTTGGGGTTGGAAGGGACCTCTGGAGATCATCTAGATCTGCTCCACCGCCCCCTGCCGAAGCAGGGTCACCTACAGCAGGTTGCACAGGGTTATGTTCAGGCGGGTTTTGAATATCTCCAGAGGAGACTCCTCAATCTCTCTGGGCAGCCTGTTCCAGTGCTCTGCCACCCTCAAAGTACGGAAGTTTTTCCTCATGTTCAGATGGAACTTCCTGAGTTTCAGTTTTTGCCCATTTGCCCATTAAACTGTCACTGAGCACCTCTGAAAAGAGCTTGGCCCCATCCTCTGGACACCCACCCTTAAGGTAATTAAAAGCATTGATGAGATCCCCTCTGTCTTCTCTCCTCCAGGCTGAAGAGTCCCAGTTCCCTTAGCCTTTCCTCATAAGGGAGATGCTCCGGTCCCCTCATCATCTTTGTTATCCTCCACTGGACTCTTTCCAGTAGTCCCTTGTCTTTCTTGAACTGGGGAACCCAGAACCGGACCCAGCACTCCAGACGTGGCCTCACCAGGGCAGAGTAGAGGGGGAGGAGAACCTCCCTCGACCTGCTGGCCACACAGACATAAATGTCTTCTGTAAAGTTGGCAATCTGAATTCTTTGTTCTCAGGACATTACTTTTGCCATCTCCAAGATCCTTTCTGGACATCCTTCATGTTCAGTTTGGTGTCCATTGTTGCTTGATTTTTTAAAAAAATGTTTAATGTTAACCTGTTGCCTTTGATAGGTCTTCAAATGAATTTTGTTCTCCAAAACCCTTTCAACTTGATTGTGGGCTTCTGTTTTCAAAGAAATAGTTTTTCAACTAAACATGTTCTGTCCGTATTCTGATCTACTGTGTGAAAGACTAGTGAAGAGGTGGGGAAAAGGCACTGAGATAAAGGTTTTGTCTTTTTTAATTAACTGATAAAAAACAAAGGAAATGTATTCGAAGTATAAATAAGACTTGGCTTATTTTGATGTGCAAGATATTGAAGGAGAAAGTTAATAAAAAGATATGTCAGGAAAACTTGAGTGAAATAGAGAAACTTCAGGAAGGAAAAGTGGTAAATGATACATGAGAAACCAGGTTAAATGTGTGGAATATAAAAAGTGTTTACAAGAAATCTGCGGTCAAGCCAAGGGTCATTTGGGCTGTTGGAAAACCTGAATGGGGTTATTAATGAATGAATTTAATGTTGCTAAATGCTGAATGGAGTTTTTTAAAATGATATGTGTTCAGAAGAGCACCTGCAGATCCCTTGCTAGAGACTATGATAGGTGTTTCTTCTGTGAGCAAGTAAAGTAAGGGTTATAAAACATTAGACCTGGGAAAATTAAAACATCAGCTGAACTGCATTCATAAGGATTCAAAATAAGTAAGACAGGAAATTGGAAATCTGACAGCAGAATATAAAGGAAAGTAATGTAGAGATAGATGAATAGTTTCCTGCAGCCTGCATTGCTGAGCTGTGGTATGGTAGTACTACGTTGTCATAGCAATGCCTGATTTTAAGAAAATGGAGATTAAGTTTGCAAACACTTCATCAGTTGTTGGGTATTGGAACCTTTATATATGTGTTGTCTGGTAAAAGAATATACAACCATAGTAATTCTACAGAGTTTGAAAATGGGCCTAAGGGATTTGGAAGCAGAAATTGCAGTGAAAAATTATAATGAAACTAGTACTTATGTATCAACTAAAATCTGTCAAAATCTACCCTAAAGTGTTGAGGGGTTTTGTTGTTGTTTGTTTGTTTTCCCAGTAAACCTGTCTGCATAGGCAGTAGGAGAATTTTTACAACTGAAACACATGGTTTCCAAGAAGTGCGGTTGTTTCTGTGTTGGGTGGGTTTCAATTAAGTTTCATGGTCTAAAGTCATTTCACTTTGTCTTCCACCCACTTGCCATGAAAACTGTAACGGAAAGATGCTGGTATAAGACAATTTGTTGAATGGGGAAAATTTTATCTGACAATCTAGACTAATTTACAGCAAGGACATTGTAAATAACATCAGGAAAAAAGGGCTTTGGAACTCACTTTGAAAAGAACTAGGACCATAACCGTAGGTATCACTTTAACTAGATATTATAGCTTGAGTTTCAGATGCTGGGCACAGATTGTTCATAGGGAGTCTGCAAGTCAACATATGCATGTACATTTTGTAACAGCAAGCGACCATAGAAGATGGCAATAGGTTTTTCTGTTGGTGGAAAATCTCTTAAGACCTTACCTGTGTTTGAAATACACAGAGAATGTGCACTTACAAACTTGAGTAAGTGGTCAGCACTTTTCCTGAAGAGTACTTTCTCATTTATTTTTTTTTCTGTGGTAATCCAACTTAAGCAGCTGGTTTTTATCTTATGTTTGGTTTTTATTCTAAGGATTTTTTTCAAGTGAGAGGTTTTAATGATACTTCAACAAAAAATTAAAAGATAATTTTTTTTGTATTTCTGTTCAACTGGAGCTGCAGACAGATGGAAAGATATGACTAATAGAGTGGATCAGTGTATTCCTATACCTTGAATCAAAACAGGCCAGTGAAACTAAAGGCTCTGGCTTTGCTTCCTTCTTTCTGATCCTAGCCTAAGGCAGACCTAAAGATCAAAGCTTACTGTGTCAACAGGTGTAAAGATGATGTATTGCCTCTCTGCAGTATTATCCAAGTCTGATTTACACTGCCTGGAGTACAGAACTAGTTGAATGGTAGAGCCTAGATAAAGTGTTAGTAAATATTTGAATCACTGAGGATGCACTTTGGAGAGAAAACTAGCTAGCTAGTTCTTTGGCTTGTCATTCTTATGCCTTATGTAACGACAAAATACATTGGGACACCTTTACTTGTTCAGGTAGAGGTGTGACTCAAACTGAATATTTCATCATACAATTTTCCCCCTAGCAGCTGAGGAAGTCCTTTGATAGAGTCTCACTAATTTAAAAGAGGACTTCTCCAAAAGTCCAACATTTCCAACAGCTAAGTCCTCATCTAGGGCAGCTTTCTTTGATATTTTCTTTAAAACTAAACCTAGTCATCATTGGTCATGAGTTACAGAAAGCATCAATGCCCATTTTGTGGGATGTAGGCTTATCAGTAGTGATTTCCATGTTGGGGTGGGGAGGGAAGAGCTAGTGAATAGCACTTTTCACAAAGCCTTCAGAAAGAAGGCTTTTTGCTTTTGTTTCTTTGGAGGTAGAAGCAGGATTAGATATAACTGTGTCCTGGGTATAAATGCTTGTAGCTCAAGAGCCTCCTACTCACATTTCCTTGGAGCGGGCTATAGCTAGATCCTGTAAGACCTGTGACCTGGCTAAAAGTAGAAGGGAGGTATGGTTGATGTAAAGATGTAGTGCAGCCCAGAGGCTGGAAGGAGAGCAGGAGGCCCTGCAACTGCAGTTTCCATGAGGTACGTGAGCAATGCAGTGACACACAGTTTGGTTTGGCTTAACAAGCTTCTGTCTGAGGACATCATTACTGAGAATAACGCTTTTCTTTCCTTTTCTGTCTGTAGAGGAAATGAGACTTTGACTAAGATTGCCTTCTCCAAAAAAAGATATTATGATGTTACCACCTAAGTGTTCTGTTCTCCCAGTTATTTGGTGGATGCCGCCCCCCCCCCGCCCCCGACAGTCCCACTAAATATTAAATATCTTTGTTCATGTGCCAAGTGCCTGGTTTTCAGTTTCCTTTGAATACAGATTTCCAAGGAAAGACTGTTTCCACTAAAGCACCGGAATAAAGTACAGAGTAAAGGCATTGAAGTATTGTACAAAAAATCCTGCAGTCAGATGTTGCTGTTGTGGCACTTCAAGACAAAAAATCACAGTGGGCATCTGGTGGGCTCTATGCCCATCCTAATGAGACCTTTTAAGGATCTGGTGAGTTACTCTGGTGCTGAAACAGAAAGGAAAATTGGATTCAGGTTATTTACACAAAGCTCTTTTGGAAACTATCTTTACCATGCCCAAAAGCACACTAGAAACTTCATAGCTACAGACAGAAGACATCTATGCGTTGGTATCTAATTAAAGGTCTTGGTTCATATGAGCCCAAGAAATGACTTGAGGTATAAGAAGTGGAAGGGCTGTATTTACTGTAATACAGTGATATGAGAACTATGTGGCCTTTCTGAATTTCTAAACTCAGTTGCATCAAATTCTTTCTAACTTTATTTTATATTTCAGTTATTCAGGTAAAGCTCACTTCTGCCAGGTTGTATACAAGGGATGGCTTATGGGGGAATTTAAATTAGGAAAAGGTTATGGTCTGTTGAATTCTCTATAGATATTCCCTATATAAGGAGCAAAGTGGAGTGTTTGAGCAAAAAAAGAAACTGACACACAGTTGCTTTCTGAAACCTAACTTTGAATGCTTTGATCAGAGATCAGAATATTTTAAAAATAAACATTTCCAAGGTAATGCTGTAACTCATTTGGTAGGTATGAATTTACTGGTCATTTGGGGACGCCCAAATGCTGGGGATGCTGGCATTTCCTGAATGCTGACAGGTGCAGATCTAAGAAAAACCTCCTGTAGTGGTAGAATACATCCCAAACGTTGCTGTGCACCGAGCTGGTGTGAAAGCTCTGTGGCTTACCGGATGGCTTTACCAGATGCCTTGAAGTGGCACAGGCAATGGCACTGCTGTGGCAGTCTTGCTGATACCATCTTGGGTCCCATCGTGGAGGTGAGCGTGGTGATTTGGGTTAATCCCCTTGAAGCCTCATGAGCTGGGCTGAACTTGCAGCACCACAGTTCTGAAACTTGAATTGCTTCACAGGACTGCAGATGTCTTTGGCTCACCATGTTAGATACGTGTATAAATTATGCCATGAAAGCCTGTAGTTATTCATTCTGGAGCTGCTAAGATGCTTTGATGTGCTTGGATTAGATGGTGAAGAAACCCTAGCTCAGCTGGCAATATCCCACAGAGGGTAGATGCATGCATATAGTATGAATATAAATTCTCTTTGAGGCATTAGAAAGAAACAGGGTTTACATACAGATCTAACAAACTATTTTGGGTTTCTGTAGAAGGATCTGAAAAGTGAAGCGTACAACAGAAAGACTGTGTATGGAGTGCCGCTTTGAAAATTGCAGGTAAAAGCCTGCATGTGCTCTTAAGATGAGTAAAGTACCATTTAGTACGTGGTGGAAACAGGCAGAGAAAGGTCATGGCATTGAGCATGGAGTTTGCAGTGGCTTCGTTTGAAGGTAGTGATGAGTGAATGGAACTTGAATGCCAGTGATTTGTCCTGAGTCCAAGGGAACTGGAACGGAGCCCTGGTCTGTGCCCTGCCTTCCTCTCTGTGCGTTGTGCTTTTCTTGTGTCTATAAATTGCTCATATGCAAGAGGGACAGTATATTTATAACACAGATAAATCAACATTTATTTATTTCTAGCCACAAGCTTACCCGAACACTGACAACTGAGGAATTCTCTGTGAAGGAGCACTAGTCAATATGTTTATTCTCTTGTAGATAACAGCAGCAATGGCAAGCCCACCATGAACTTTATTAAGCCATGTTAATTTTCTGTTTGTTCTGTTTGTGTAGGGCTTTGATGGTGTGTCTGTGTTTGTGTTTTGGTTTGGTTTTTTTTAAAATTATTTTTCTTGTAAGGATTTCTGTCTCAGCTTCAAAATGAGAGACAGAATTTCATCTTTTGTAATGACTATTAAACACAGTTTGAAAGATCATAGCCTGAATGTAATAGCCATGTTCTTGAAATTTATTAATTGAGGAACTAAGTGAACAATTCAAAAGAAATAACTTTCTTGACAAATGGACCCTCCAGCATTCTTAATGTTTTCACTAGGTGGATCATATTGTTGTCATCATTGTTTATATCAGAGTAGATACCACTAGTTTCAGCTGAGGCTTTCTTTTAGAGTGAGATTTTGTTCTCCCAGAGCACCAAGAAATGTGACTGCATCACTGTTTGTTTGTTTGTTTCTCTTTAGTGGGTGTTTTGATCCTGTTTTGTCACTTATCCTCTTGAGTTTGGAGGGTTGGTTTGCTTTTCAAAACATACCTGTAGCTGTGTATGGAACAACATCTTGAATTTGTTGAGGGGAGAGTGATTTATTGTGCAGTCTTGGACCAGCATCTCAAGAAAGCTCTGGGCTAAGCCTAGATCAGTTCTGTCTTGATACATAAGGAGTCTCCCTGTGCCAGAGGACAGATCTCAACTGTGATCTTCATCCTGCTTTTTAAGTAGTCTCTTAGGAGGAGTGTGTCAAAGATAGGGAGGAAGACTTTTAGTTTCGCAGTTTTGTAGAAAATAATGCATAAAATAGAGCTTTACTGTATATGCAGTATTTCTGAGAAAATGTGCTAGAGAAACACTCAAGTTTTATAACTCAGGTTTTCCAAGTACTGGAACCATCTTTACCAGAAGCTTTGATTTGTTGTAGTCCAGAGATAACAAACATGTATCTGAGGTCCCTCCTTTATCACTTTGGAGGGGGATCACCTAGAACAATTAGGACATTGGAAAGCAGCATCTCCACTGCGGTACTCTCACTATGTAAGATATTAAAGTTAACAGGTGAAAGGGAAAAAATAGAGGGCAAAACTGTTACTATTGCTGGTCAGAAACATGCAGCAGGCCAGTGATAGAGAAGGATTAAAATTTGGTTTGCTGGCAATTCCCTTTAATATTAGAGTCATGGACCATGTGTTTTTCTTAAAGTGGTTTTGGTGTTTACTAATGTTGTTTGAGATTTCTTGGTTTTATCCCAAACTGTACATTGTGTAGAGTCTCTAGAGTTTTTATTAAGCAAGAATTCTTTCTGATTAGCTCATCAAATAAAATGCCATGATTTGAATGACATAGTGGTATATACTTAACACTGTTTGAAAAAAGTACTCGAATTTCATACTCTGCTTCTTCAAATTTTGTCAATTCTTTCTGTGAAGACTTATCTCTAAAGGTTGATTTCCTAGGTTTTGAGGGGAGGCGGAAGGTGATGGGAAAACATGTCAAAGACCCTTCACTGAAAAAGTGGCGATTGTGGGGTGTTTATGTAGAGTTAACTGTTGCTCAGCTCTCTCTAGGTCTGAGGAATTTGAAGCAGGGGAGAAAATGAATTATGATAGGAAATATAAGGTCAAAATATAAACTTCAAGTAAATAAATGTGTAAAAAACTACAGCAAGAACCTGGTATTTACAGTATAACCATTCCATTATAATCCTGGCAGAGAAAAAAACAGGACTATTTCGCTTCATCCATACTTAGAGCCAAGGAATGTCATTTTGCACTACATGCTAGGTGCTATTCATGTGCTGTGAGAATTTGGGCACAGGCAGGGAGCAAAAAAGTGCCAGGCACAGAAGTTTGCACAGAAGAAAGTGCAAAATAAAGTTTCTTCCTCCTACCACCTTAAACCGAAAAAGAAGCAACATTTAGCCTAGATTGGTTATTTATATTTAAGAGGGTTTGATGCCTTTCCAGCAACTCCGTCTGAGCTAACTCCTGAACTGCTTGAAATCATTTAGGCAATGTGCAGTGAGAGCTCCCAAATGAAAAGCGAAAATGTTAAATGAGCATGTATTAGCAGTGTAAAGAGACAGCAAGCAAAGAATATTTGTATACATGTAAGGATCATGCTTTTAAAAACACCAATTTAATGACTGAATGTTTAAAAATTGTGTATTTTTTTTCCTTTCATCACTTGCAGATCTTTACGTGGAGTTTACTTAAGTCTTGACAATTTACCTTAATGCTTTGGGGATGTGTGTATGCTTATCTAAGCATAAATTCTGGGTAAAAATAGCGGAAGAGCTAACTGCAAAATAAGTAGTTACTTAAGAATGTGAATGCTGCTGTTTCCAACATCTAAGGTTGCAGAAAATTAACCAGTGGGGCAAAAGCAGGGTCAGTACTAATTTCAGGATATTTTTCATTGCTTACTAGTTAGAACGTCCTGAATTGTTGTATGAGAAGCAAAATCAGTTTCCAAATGAAAACAGGAGAAGATAGAAAATGCATTTTTAGATTACAAATGATCTGAGTAGATTTGTCCAGAACAGTCAAAAGCAAGTCAGTCCTGCCTTTCAGTTTAGCAAGATCACACAAACACTTAAAAATAAAGGAACAGAATCTGGACTAAACAACGGTCTTGATGATGGTAGAAAGTAAAGAGTGATTGCTCATTTGAAACAGTAGTCCAAATTTGGCCAAGATAGAAAGCCAGGTAAATAAGATGCATTTAATTCTAATTTGACATATGTTTCCTCCTCTTTAGATTTGAAAGCAAGATAAGCTACAAATATTTTAAAGATAATTAGAGGATTTTCATTTTATTAGGAAGAAAAATAATTGTTCTGTAATGTCTGCAGATGACAAGTTGTGTTGTGGTTCTGGAGGAACTGAGTTGGTCATCTGCTTTGAAACTGAAAAGACAATAAAGCCATTTAATATTGTAAAACTTAAACTCTGAACAATATCTTTACATATGATTTTTTCAAAGTTTTAGAAGCCTCAATCTAGACATCTATCAGTGCTATCAGATTTTATGGTGATTTTTGTTCTGTGTAAAAAAAAAAAACAAGAAAAAAAAAACAAAAAAAAACAAAAAAAAAAAAAACAAACAAACAAAAAAAAAAACAAAAAACAAACAAACAACAACAAAACCAAAACAACAGAAAAAAACCCACAACCAAAACAGACAACAAGCCCAAAACAAAAATAACCCTCCAAAACAGCTTTTCCTCCAAATTACCCTTGTGAAACATCACTTCTGAGTTGTAACACAGACCAAGATTTATCTCTCTGCCATTTGCTTCCTCCATTAATCTTCAGGTCTTTTATTAAAGGTGTGGAACAAAGGGTCAGGATGACTCAAAGAAATGGTAATGGGATACACAGAGCTTTTCACCTATAGGTCATTAGATCAAGTCCAGACAGGATGAATGTTGCCTTGAAGCTTTTCCACCCCTTTATTACTCTGTGGCTCTAAGGGATATAAACTGAAAGATCTGTTTCTGCTTTTTTAGTAAACTGGTGACCAGTGCTGGGAAAAGCTACTGCCCCTCTGATGCAGGTCAGTGGCGAGGGCAGAGGTATGGGATTTGCCTTCCATGTCTAGCTGCTCTGATGAGTGACTGAAACACACTGATGAGAGCAGCAGTGGAACTTGCTTTATTGCTGCCTCAACTGCAGTGTTTTTCCTCTTGATCTATGAAAGATGTTAGTTCAGCCCCCTTAGCTTAGTAGTAACATAGTGGAGGGGAGAAGAAATAAAAACAGAAGTGGGACGTGTCTAGATCACAAGTAACAAGAAAAAAAGTGCAAAAATAAACGAGATATCTCTAGGACTTGTTTGTGGGAAATGCCCAAACACAGACCTGTGAGTAGGCGTAGGCCATGAGAATAAGGTAGTGAAATCAATGTACACTTAAGTTGGTCTGTAAGTTTCAAGGCTTACTACAAAAACCTATAGAGTCTTGTAGAACCTGCTTTAGAGGAATGAAATTAACAGAAGACTCTCTGGCTCCTGTAAGCTCTGACTCAAATGAAATAATGGACATAACCCTCAGCTATGATAATTGAGTGTCTAATACTTGGTTTATAAATTGTTGGAAGTATGTGGGCTTTTGTGTATGCATATAAAGGGTTTTTTATCTCCCACTTTTTTTTAAGGACCTGAAAATATACTCTATAGCTATCAAATGAAAGAATTCAGGAACAAATACAGAACTAGGAAAAGGACTTGCCATATCAAGAAATGAAATTTATTGTTTTGTGTATTCTTATAACACCGATGTCATCCTGTATCCTGCAAAACACTGTCATGTGTTTTTCCTGCACTTTTTCCTCTTTCTTTTGGAAAGGGGTAATTGTATATTGAGCTGCCCTTGGCTCATCGGGGAGTAAATGACACGTAGCTCCACTTCTGTCCACTGCAGTAAGGTCTATCCCATTTCGATTTCTCCATTACCATCTTTCATCTCTCTCACTAAAACTAGCATGGTAATACAAATGTAAACAGTTTGGGCACAGGGGAGACAAACTTGTGTGTTATTTGGCTCTGTCAGATTAATACTTTAAATGAAACCTTCTGTTGCACGTATTAACAAAGGAATCAAAAAAAATGGGGAGGGGGGAGAAAAAACCCTCACCTACTTCTTTGTTTCATCCATTGGTTTGTCTAAAACTCCAAGGAATTCAGAACTGAATATTAATTTTATGTTGAAAGACCATAAGCAACTCTTTAAACTTTCTGATACTTGCAAAATGATACAGTAATTTAATTACAAAAGCATTTGTAGGGTCTTTTTTTTTTTTTTTTTTTAAGTGAGTGCTTTACATGTGCATGACTGTGCCAAATCAAGGTCTGTTTGGTGCAGTATCCTGTTTCATAGGAGCTGAAGGTGAGTGCTTAGGGAAGAATATAGGAAAAGGGTAGGCATGTGATATTCCCACTGGGCAGGAAGCCGAGGATTTCTTGAGTCAGAGGGTAGTTTCTATGTATTTAACAACCTTTAAAGCATTTTTCTTCCTTGATAATGTCCAGTTTCTTCTTGAAACCATGTAAGATTTCAATGCATCCCAGCACCCTCTGGCATTGTGCATCACAGTGAAATCACATACAGTGTGCAGAACCTCTAACAGCCCCAGCCGTGAACACCTTCACTTGGTGTTACCTAGCTCTTGCAGGAGGAGAAGCAGGGAACAGTCAATATGGGGCCATGCCCTTCATGTGCGGTGGGATATGTACAGACCTTGATTATAAACTCCCCCCGGATTGAAGACTGGACTTTGCTCTTATGCTTCTGGTTTTCCTGTAACACTCTGGTTTGCCTATTGTTCTCTCAGAAAATTTCTGGGGTTTTAACTAAATTGAGCCATGTAGTTAAACCTTTTTAAGCTGTTGTTTTAAACAGGAGGCTTGCCAACAAACAGACCAAAGCCTGTGATCTAGGATTCCTCAAAGGACTTATTTAGTGGAGGGTTTGCATGTACCTATTTCTGCCTAAATACATGGCCCTAATGTTTTGAAAATGCCTTCCATGAAAAATTATAACCCTTTTTTAGATGCTTAAAGATGACTGTAGGAGATTTTAGATAGAGCAGATTTGAAAAAATGCCTCTTCGAACATTTCATCATTGTTTTGCTGGTATAGTTGGTACCCAAGGGAAGGAATCTGTTTTTGACAAATGCATTTCCACTGCAGAGTTACCTCTGGCCAGGGGAGGTTGAACAGTGATTCCACTGACTGTAAGGTAATTTATAGGTCCCTTAGCACTGGTAACATTACCAAAGCCATCTATGTGTGTGGCTGCACACTTCCAGATAGTCTTTCCCACTGGAAAAGGCATTTCTCCCCTGATAACTTCTAGCAACGTCCAGCAGACCTCATCGCCCCTCAAAGCAGGTCCAGTTGATGGTGAGACAGTAACGAGATTTAAGCAGTGAGGGTTGACTCTTTCCTTATCTCAGCTGCCAAGCCCACTCCTGGCAGCCGTCCCTCTGGCTTCCCTTGGGAGGAGGGAAGCAGCACTCAAATGCGTGACCTGGAAAACTCGGTCGCTCACAGAACTGGAGATACCCACTTACTGCAGGCACTGGTGGTACCTCCTGCAGCATGCACTCCCCTGGCCAACAAGGACCTCGATTCTGCCTGCCTGGAAGGAAGGAGCTGTTGGAGCCTGGTTTGAATTGTCCTTGCAGTGTCCGTACCTGACTCGCCATCTATTTAGTGTTTAATCTGCTAGTGGATTTTTAGTCTCACAGTTAAGGTTGCTAATGATTGATTAATCCAGCTTGGTAGGGACAGAGCACACCAGTCAGTTATAAATGAATTCTAACAATTTCTCTGATGCTATCTTTCGTAAAATGTACTATCTGGGGCACAAATGAACAGCAGTGGCTCCATTTCTAGTCTTAACGCTGAGCTAATTGACAGATCCTGCCTCTTTTCATCCTCTGAAATGAAAAAAAGGATTTAGAAAAGGTTTTCAAAGGAATAGTTTTGCCTGGTGCAGTGGGTTTTCTTGGTGGTGCTGGTTTTTTTTTGTATTTTGGTTTGTTTGTTTTAAAAGGAAAACATGTTATGGAACTTTCTGCAAACTCACTGCTCTCTGTAGCCATGAAGGATTAATCAGGGGTGTGAGAGCCTGCATACTGGTTCTTAAGAGGAATACATCATGTTTGCCAGTGTGCATGTATATGATGAGGTTTGTTTGGTTTTGGGTTTTGTTGTGTTTTCTTTATTTTTTTAAGGAGAAGAAGGTAGGGGTGATCAGATACCTTGTCCCTTTACAGTCTACCGTGTTCTTTAGTGCAATGTGTAGCTGGTCACAAAACAGAAATGCACGCTTATTGTAATGCCTTTCTGATTTCTAAGTCAGGAGAATGAGAAGAAGTAGAAGGAGGGGGGGGGGACCCACAAACAAAAACCAAAATATCAGTAAAAAACAAACTAGGAAAGATTTGAACTGGAACTCAAGCTGCACAGCTTTCCATGAGGGTATTGTGGAAGGATGGGCAAGTTCTACCCACACAGGTGGCAGAAGTTCCTTCCCTTTACATGTTCCTGCTATATCTTGTGCTTGTACAAGTAGATTGTGCATCTTTGTCAGAAAAGATCACTTCCAACACAGGTGGACTTCTTCAGCTTGTGTAGAATGCAACCTTCGATGATACACTGACCCTAAGAATGACCATTTAAAAGTAGGTTTCCTATTAGAGTCCCTTCCTGATGATCAACATGAAGCTCTTCTGCATCCTGACCACTAAAAAGATATTAGGAAATCAGTAGCTAGGGAACTGGGAATTGTGCGGAGGCAAGATTTTGCTGTTCTGTCATCAGCAAATCTGACTAGAGAACTTCTTAGCAAATAGAAGTCAATTTGCCCTTACAACTGCCTGCATTCATTTACCCAAACCACTTGGTGTTTGCTCCATGAACATCTGGAAGGAAGATGAGGGTGGATGTGGGGAGGAACACTTTCAAAAGAAACAATCAATGCTAGAATGGAAATCAGAGTTTTTGCATTTAAAGCAGTTTTTCTCTGAAACTGGAGACTAATGCGATTCCAGGCTTCTCAAATTGTAACGTTAACATGTCTCTTTAGGTTTTGATGACAGTTAACATAAATATTAATGACAATTTCATTAAAACTTGATTTCATACAAAAGTGGATTGTTCTTTTTATTCGTTCCCTTGTGCTGTCATTCCCTGTTGCATAGATGCAACATCATGCAAAATTGCCATGTATGACAACTACTTTATTACGCGCATGGAAAAATAAAATTTTTTTTCAGATTACAGGTATTTGCGCAGAGCAAGAGTGGGGTGATCCCACACTCAATGTAATAACTATCAATTATGCTGCAGACCAAGGTAAGAGTGTTGCAGGAGGAACTGGAGGACAAAGCTGAAGGACAATTAGTATAGCAGGTGAACAGAAAACTACTGTATTTTCAGTAAAACATTCTTCCTTTTGTTTCCCCTCTTTTTTTTTAATATTTATCGCCCTGGGTTTCTTCTTCTTAAATATGCATGTCATGACAAAAGTAAAATTAATTTCCAGCTACATGATTAATACTAGGTTCACAGGATATTTTTTGTCTTACGTATCTTGTTTGTGTTTATGTAGCACTTGATGGGCAAGCTAGTATTCTTCACTTTCTCTAATAGCTTTACTGTAAATGATTCCTTTACAGAAAATATATAAATACTATGATTCCCAGCATTATGATGTCATAGCACCTATAAATACTCAACATACAGAAATGCATCCTTTTAAATGGAGAGTTTATAGTACTCTTGTGGATAACTTCCAGCCAGAGGATGAGCAGCTCATAATTCTTTTTTGACAGAATAAATAGGAAATCCATGACTCCTATCAAGCTCTGTAGAAAGACCCAGACATCGAGATCCATATGCCATACTTTGCCTTGTACATGTTTGAAGCGCTAGCAGACTTAATTGTTATGCCCTGGGGAATCTTCAAAACTACTGCTGGCAGATACAAGTGATATTAACAAGACAAATATGTCTCAGTATATTTACCAGGTGATTACTGCTGTTTCAAAAGTAGTAAATTATTGTATTTATTCATCTATGATGCTTCCATGGGAACAGAAGGCAAGCTGTATTTTTTTTTTTTAATTTGAGGGAAAGCTAAGGATAGGGAAGGGGGAAGAAGGAAGCAGGTTTAGATAGTGCGCTGGAGGCAGACAAGTTGCATAGTTTGCTATTAACTCTTTCAACAGCAACATTTAAAATCACAGGGTTTGCATTCTATTTGTGCAAGTGATTTATAATTCCACATACCCTATGTGATAGCATATGTAGTCTCCAAATGCTTCATCTGTGTCTAGGCATTCTGGTTTTTAAATCACTGCAATATGGTGAGCAAGCAAAGAACTTACTGTATAACTTGATTTTGTGTGTGTGATTGTTTATATTTACAAAATATTAAAAATTCTATCTCCTTTCTTTCATCTGCACTTCTTTTTTCTTCCTGTTTCTTCTTACCTCTTCCTCAAGACATTATTAACTAACATTTAAATTGTGTATCCCTGTATGTTTTGACTTTGGTAGTAGTTGGCTTAAGGAAACTAAACCATACCCTTTTCAGCATAAAGTCTTCAACCTAAAGGTGTTCCTGAGAATGAAACAATATCTTTCCCCTTTCTCCTCCAACCCACCCCCTTGGGGCTGAGTAGACCATGCTTTTTAAACCTAAGCTTTATTTGAGGATGAGCAGATGTTAGTCGTGACTTTGTTGCACAGAGCCTGAGTGTGGGTAATGTGACCACTTGATGAACTAATTCTACTTTTGCTTACTTTCTCTCTCAACTGGAAAATCCCCTAAAAGGTGTATATAATGTTGAAACCTTTTCATGGGATTCGGGAATTTATGGCTGTGAGATGCTACTTTTCTCATAATATGCAGGAGACCACAACTGATATTGCAAAATCAAAGCTGCAGTTACTACGAAGTGCCACAGTTGAATTTTAAAAATTAATTAGTCCTTTTTGTGTAATATTTTACAAGGTAGGTGGGATTGTATAAGTTTTTTGGTTTGTGTGGGGGTTTTTTTGTCTGTGAAGCCCCATCTCATTTGCCAGTGGGCAGTGCTTGCTTGATGAGCAGCTACTTTGTTTTCTCCCCATCATTCAATAGAGGTCTCTCAACCTCACCTGTTACATGCTATTTAAAATCATCTTGGGAAACAGCATTATTGTTTTTAGTGCTTGTTCTAGTATCCCCATACTACAAGATGCTTATTTTCAGAAAAAAATGCTGTGAACTGAGGTGATAGTACTGGAAATAATGTATGAAATTACCTCCTTTGGGTGTCTGTTTTGTAATGCCTAAGGAGTTTGATTTTTTTTCTTCTTTTTTAGCATACTTAGCATTAGTTAACACTATACATAGACAACATTTATAACACTTGTACTTTATATATAGAAGCATGATTCTCATTGAGCAGTTCCCAGAGTACAAGCACAATTCCCAGCTGCAGCTATGAGGGCTCAGCACTTCTGCAAATCATGTTTCAAGCTGAACATGAAAGTGGGGAACAAATGATGAGTAACGACAGTAAAACACTCAGTTGAAGTGACTTGCCTAACTTGACACAGGAACATTAGTTCCAACAGAGTAAGAACTAACATTGTTGTTCGTTTTTCTTTTTTCCTTCATAAATTTTCCCCTCCCTTTCCCTCCATCCCTTCTGGCAGCAGAAGGATGGGGAGACTCCAGGGGACTTCCATACTAAATCTGGAAGGGTGGGAGCTCAGCGAGCACAGACCTGGCCTTCTCTTGCCGTCATATCCATGATTCTTCTTTACCCGTTGATCTTTGCTTCCACACTACTTGTTGTGAGGTGGTGGTGGTTGTTTTTTCTGATGTGCTAGTTCAACCTTTTCCTCTTTACTCTTCTTACTCCATTACTTGTTTCCTTTGTTTGGCCTGTTCCTGCTCTGGCTGCCTGTTTTTTCTGACACACCTGCAATTATAGAAAGAACATCTTTTTTAGTTCTGCAAGAAATTTCTACACAACTGTACAGCATCTTCAGCTAACTTAAGACTCCTATTAGTCAAGAGAACATTTAGAATAAAGATCTCGGCACTGCTGGAGATAGTGTAGTTGCAAGGATAAAAATCAATGTAGCACTTGGCTCAGTGATAGGATGCCTGTGTTTCATACTGGACTTCCAAACACTTCTGGGTTTTGCCGCGCTTGCGCTCCCTGGGCATGCTTGTTTTGAGCAGGAGAGAAGCTTGATAAATTTTTTAAAACTTTCCCTTGTATGACAATGGGCAAGCGTTCAGATTTCTGTGTAAACAAAATAGTATTAGGTGAATGCTGCTGGTAAAGCCTGGAAAAACACACTGTGTTTATTGTTCAGTACAGTAGAATGTTCTGTTGGTGTGATTGGTGGGAGACTTGAGAAGGGATAAAAGGTTTTAGAGAGTGTTACCTCACATGGTAATGTTTTGGAAATATCTGCCCTCAGTCAGATCAAGTCCTTTGCAAAGACAAAGAATTTGTGGCTCAGAGATGTTTTCAGGAGCCTTGGGGATAAACAGTTGCTGTCAGAGATGATTTAGCAGCATCCGGAGGGGAAGTGATTCCAGCTGATGCACCATAATCATCATCCCAAACACCCCCTTAATTTTTCTGTGGAATTCTAACAAGGCAGTCCCAGGGGGCCGCCTCGCTGCCAGCTCTCCCCACAGACGCCCAGCCCAAACACCACACGCGGCTGCCCTTTCACTGCAGCACAAATCTCAAGCATCTGCTCTAGAATTGCACAGACGTACCTGATAGTGGAGGCTAGCGATGGGCTTAAATGGGACTTGTATGGCATTACCTGGTGAAATAGTTGTCTTTCTGTTCTTATAGCTACTTTCTG
>NW_009606445.1:12840-21054 GCF_000690535.1 Cariama cristata | reverse complement strand
ACTTCGACGCCAGCCTGTCGGGTATTGGCCAGGAGCTGGGCGCTGGGGCCTACAGCATGAGGTAGGTGGGTGCTCTGGCTGCTCCAGCCACGTTAAAGGGTCCATCCTGCACCTGGGAGAGGGGTTGGCCACCCCGGGGGGCTCAGGGCAAGCTGAGGAGCCCCAAAATGTGCCTAAAAATGGGAGACTGAGCTGCTTGCCGGCATGTTTGGCAGCCACGATGTCGCACCGGGGGATGGTTCAGGAGGGAACTGGGTGCTTGAATCTGGCATCAACCCCGAGATGTGGTGGTGGCTGCTTGAAGTTGGGATGGAGTCGCGGTTGCGAAGAGCCCATGGGCCGCTCGGGGCTTTGGGGGCTCCCTGGGCAGCCGTTTCGGAGGGTGGACGTATTCGAGGTCGTGGGGCTGCGCAGCCCCTGCGCTGCTCTTGGTCTTTGGCTTCCTGACGTCCTCAAACTGCAGCTAAACCATGCAGCATTAGTCCCGCGCTTCTCCTCCGGTGCTGGTTAGAAGAGCCCATGGCCGGTTGCTTTGTGGGCCGCTCGGGGCTTTGGGGGCTCCCTGGGCAGCCGTTTCGGAGGGTGGACGTATTCGAGGTCGTGGGGCTGCGCAGCCCCTGCGCTGCTCTTGGTCTTTGGCTTCCTGACGTCCTCAAACTGCAGCTAAACCATGCAGCATTAGTCCCGCGCTTCTCCTCCGGTGCTGGTTAGAAGAGCCCATGGCCGGTTGCTTTGGTTTTATGCAGCGTATGGTGATCGCCCCCGGAGCAGTACTTTGCCCTAATTAATTACCCTCCCGGAGGAACACCGGTGTGTTTTTTTCGGGTCATACTAGCTCTGTTCTTCCAACTCAGAGCTAAACCGGGAGCAAAGGAGAGGAGCAGGACCCCCACGAGGTTAAACCCCCCATGGATGAGCGCAGGGATCAGGACCTCGTAGCGTCAGATGCTCAAACCATATCGCACAAGTAGGTGGGTCCCGCTTTGCTTCGCCGCTCTGCCCTCCTGATCCCGGCTCTGGCATCCAACCGCTCAGCCGAGCCTCCGTGCAGCGGTGAGGCCAAAGTGCTGCGTTTGAGACCCCATAACGCCTCGTTTCTGGCTGCGGGAGTTACAACGGGGAAGCGCAGCCCGTGGATGAGGTGTTGGGCTGGATGGGGTCTGCCGAGTCGTTCTGCAAGCGGCCACGTGCTTCCCCGCCGCCGTCCTTGATTAATTAGCTCTGTCGTGGGCCGGTGCAGATCCAGCACCATCTGCAAGAGAGCTCCTTTGGTGTAATTTGGGATGAGAGTTTTATTAGTTCAAATGTGACTTCTGTTCTGCTCCTTTTCATCCTGGGATCTCCCTTGGCTGGAAGTGGGGAGGCAGGATAAGATGGATCCCTCCCCGCAGACCCGAGGTAGGAGCTGGGCACAGAGGTGGGTGGTGAAGAAAGGTCTTGGAGGTTGGCGCTGAGGTTAAGGCGTCCGGCAGGAGGATGGCACCAGAGGACGGACACCGTGACGCAAAACTGGGGCTTTCTGAGGGGCTGCAATTGGAAATGGTAGAAGTGGGAATTAAAAATGACCCGTTGGGTGATTGCTCGTGGTAAAACAGGCTGGAAAGCCACTTCCAACCCACTGCCCTTTTCCAGGGGAGGTGGAAGAGCAGCTCTTCTCATCCAGCCTTCGTCTCTACTTCCTTCCAGGGACAAGAGCCGGCACCTTCCCAAAGTTATCCCTGGCCACCGTTAGGATCTGTCACAACCTTTGGGGTTTGTTTAATTGGGGCGCTTGAGAGGGGGGGAAACCCACAAAGTCCCAAAGGTGTGCAAGCTCGGAGGGAGCGTGTCCGTCGTCTCTCACGGCAATAACAACGTCGAGCGCTGTGACCGGCAGCTTTTCGGAGGAGGAATTCCTCCTTTGTTACCTTTGATGGGGAGGGAACAAATGAATTCCCAATGTATGCAGGGGAGGTCCAGCTTCAAAGCTCCTTTTCCTCCCCTTTTCCCTTCCTTTTGGGCGAGGGGTCCCGTGCACAAACGCTTCCCTCTCAGAGAGGGCGAGCAAAGGTGTCGTGGATCATCTTTAACGTGTAAATTTGCCTCCATCGAGCTAAAACCCATTGGCCGTGCATCAAAGTTTTAATTGCACGAGGAAATCTTTCAGGTATGAGCTTTCGAAGTCTTTACATCCTTTACCTACCACGGCTGACCCAGCCGGGCACCGGTTTTCAGCACCGGAGGTCTGAGCAGAGGTTTCCCAACCCTTTGCCGTGCACCGAACTGCCTGCAAAGCTTTTCCACGCCGGTATTACCAGTGCCAAAGGGCTTTGAGCTCCGCGTTGGCGACGCGATGGTTGTGCCGCTGCTCTGAGCCCGACCTGGTGCCGAGCTGCGCTCTCTGCAGGGCTCGCTTGGCCGTCTGAAACCCGACTCTCTTTTTCGGAGACTTTTCTTGACCTACGCTGCCCGTAAATAGAGCGTGTGCCGTCGTAGGTGAGCGCGCCGACCTTCCTGTCCTGACATCTGACATTTTCTCACCGTGTCGTGGGAAGAGGGGGAAGGTTTCAGCAGGCACCTCGGGTTTTGAGCGTATTTGTGACTTTTCTGTGCTTGTCCCGTGGGTTTTTTTTTCCGCTTTCATCCCTTCTCCCTATGGAAGAGGCACGTTACTGCCTTGGGAACGAGCGCTGGTAGGTGGTGGTGGATGAGGAAGGTTGTCACTCGGCTGGAAGCTTTTTCTCGTTTGAATTGTACGTAGGATTGTGCTTTGCCTTTGTTAACGGCTGGAAGCTTTTTCTCGTTTGAATTGTATGTAGGATTGTGCTTTGCCTTTGTTAATGAACCTGAATTCTTGATGTTGCTGTTGTTCCCTGGAATTAGGTTTTTAGGAAGGCGGAAGCAGCTTCGGAGGTGATGATCGGGCATCGGCTGAACACATCCAGCCGCAGAGTTTTTCTGTAATTATTTTTTTTTTCCCCCCTCTCTTCCAGGAGATTCTCTCCCACTCCAGAACCGGAGGCTTTAAGTAAAGTGTCGTTCCCCAAAAGCATGTTAAATTACACAGGGAAATATTGGTTTTGTTTTGTTTTTTAAAGGGAGCTATGTCCCCAGGAGTTGCAGGAACTTCTCCAGGTGCCTTTGGAGTCGGCAGCACCATGCGTGGGTTTGTCTAAAGAAAAATCCCCTGATTGTTGCTCGGTTTGGCCACGCTGGCTGTCGCGGGGACGTCACAGGGGATGTTGATACCTGAAGGACTCGCAGCTTCCCCGCTCTCCCCAAACAACCCACAAAATGTCTGCTCTTGAACTTGGTGGGCGATGGCAGGGGTGGGAGATTTAGCAGGAGGCAAAATAACAAAGTGCTTTCTATGAATCGCCTTGCAGGCCATGGCTGCGGCCTTTTGCCGGTGGCTGAGGTCGTCTTTCCCCTGGAGATGCCGTGAAGACCCCAAGCCCAGGAGCCACCGAGCTTTCCCTTGCCGTTTTATAACCGTGTTATCTCTATAAATATTTAATTTTTTTATTGTGCTCTGCAACGCGTAAGGCTGACCCTGTTACCTGGGTCCTACAGCACAGACATGGATTGGCATCTGAACAACCAGAGGTCGCAGTCGAGGGGCTCTTACCAAAACCCGTGGCGGGTGCGGAGGACCCGTGGCGGTTGCGATGGCAAAGGATCGCTCCCCGCAAGCAGGGATGTTGCGGTGATGCTCTACCAACCGAGTCACGCCAAACCCATCATTTGCTTGATGAATATTCCTAATTAATTGGGTTGGACTCTTGTTCCAGAAATACAGGGGTGCAACTACCCCAAGTTTTGGGGTTTTGTTGTTGGGTTTTTTTTTTACCTTTTTGCAGCTTGTGATAAAATGTGGGGGTTTGGGTTGTGGTTAAGCAGGGTCTTTGCAAACACAAATCCAGAGGTTGGATTTGGGGAGGTTTTGCAGGGCTGGCTCTGCCGTTCGTCTTGGCAGGTGATTTTTGGCAGTCCGAGCAGTGTTCGTGGCCACGTGGAGTTTCTGGAGCCCTGAAAAGCGGTTTGTGATATTACAGCCGATCGCTGCGCTGCGTAACGTGGATCCAGCATCACGTCAGAGCTCCGCGTGCGTGGGGAAAAGGGGAGTGAAAGCCGGGATGCTGGCGATGTTCTGGCTCTCCGTGCAGGGAGGTCACAGTCGAACTTTACCTCCTTCTCTGTTTTTGTGCAAGGCAAAGCAAAAGAAAGAGCGGAAACCTCGGGATTTCCTGAGGCTGCAGAAGTGGGATTGAAGCGTTGCCGTGTCAAAGCCTACGAGGAAAACGAGCTCTCACGCCTGCAGGAGAAGCACATCTTGTTGTGCGGGGAGAGTTTGTGCAGGGTGTAGCCTTTAAATTAATTTTCCCATCTCTTTGGGTTCAGAAGGTTAATGCTGCTCTTCCCCCTCCTCGTGCTTTCTTACAGGGATCGGTAACATCCGTGCTTCGTCCTGCCTCGGCAGCCCGCTCGGATGAGAAATCCTTTTACAGGAGGAAACACCATTCCTCTGCTAATGAGATGGAGCTGCAGGGAAGTTCGTCCTCCGGGTTGTATAATTTGCCTAATTGGGTACACGTGCCTTGATGTCGAGACCGCGGCATCCGTGCAGCTCTGTGTAACGTCTAATAATTTTGGATTTGGGTGGAGAAGGGCTCTCCCGATCGGGTTTGAGCAGCGGTGGTAGGTGTTACTTGCACAACGCTGGAGGAAGGGTGGATATTTAGTCTCTGGAAACCAAAAGGTTAAAGCCCTGTTAGGGTGGGAGCTGGTATTTGGCCAGATAAGTCCGGTTTTTTCTTGGGAAAGGTTTTTAATGTTCAACTAAAAAAAAAAAGTGTATTTAACTCCTTCCTTGCACTCCTGTGAGCCCAAAGCCAGTAACAGGAGGGGCAGGTGACCTGACTCTTCATCAGGGCTTAGTGCTTTGCTGCTGCCCTTCCAAGGGACCCGAACTGCTCTGGCCCCACACCGCGTTTCACCCAGGGACGGTGGGATGGTGCTGGGTGGCCCCAGCAGCTGATCCACAGCTCTTTGGTCACATCTGTGCCACTCAAGCCTGTTTACCCGGGCTCTGGTTTTGCTCTGGCCTCTGCTCGTGTGGATGGGTGGGAGGATGTTCCTATGGAGTAGTTGTTCTTGGCCATTGTTATGGCTCAAAACAACTGCTGAGAGTCAGCTTCTGAAATAATTTCTATGAAATATGTGCCCGTAGGCTCAGCGGTATCGCTGAAAGTTTTTAAATTAACATTATTCCGCAAGTTCTTGTTGCCACGTGGCCTTTTAAGTATGGAAAAGTGTCTGTGATCGCAGGGGAGTGGAGACAGCGAAGGTTTTGCATAATTGCAAGGACCTGGAGACATCCTTCTCCTGCAAAATGTTGGTAGCACAAGGCTTGAACACCCTGGCTTTTCCCAGCTGGCGCCAAGAGCGGCATGGCAGCATCCAGAGGATGGTGAGCCCAAGCTGGTGCCAGCTGGAACGACTCCGTGCCACTCTGTGGCACAACGTGAAGCTCCCGTATAACTCGTCTCATGTAACCAGGAAGGGTTTTTTGGGCTGTTGGAGGTTGATGGTTTGTGGAGAAGCCATCCTGATGGCTTCCCAGGGCAGTTCCTCCTGTCGTTAAACATAGGCTGGGCAGGAATCGTGTTGACTTTCGGCAAGAGGCAGATCCGTGAGGTATAAAACGAGGTCCCTGTGGTTGTCTTGGAAACCTGGGTCTGGTTTCTCCCAAATCCCGTGGTGTGGGGACCCATGGCGTGGGCTGTGCCGCCCATGCCACGCAGCATCTTCTGACCTCTGTGGGTATCCCAAACTCTTGGTTTGGGTCAGGGCTGGCTAGTTGTGTGGTACGCAGTCCACCCAGTTTGGATCTGGGGGCTTGTTGATGAGTTTGGGGAAAGCTGAGGGTCCGCTTCCTGCTGCCTTTGTGCTGGAAGGGCTCTTTCCATGTCGGAGCCTGCGGGATTTGCTCCACCGAGATGTTTGTGTGCGTCGTGCAGCAGGTGACGGCCGTGGGAGGGATGGTTTGGTGCTCTGACCGTACACACGTGTGTGTGTGTCCCCATCCAACGTGCCCCGAGGTCTCTGCCTCTGCTTTGGCTGACACCCCTGTTTGCTGGGGCGGCGGGGGGCTTTCATAAGCACAGAGGAGGTGAAAAAATTGGTGACCTTGACCTGAGCAAGACTTCAAATTCCTGCCAAGCCTCTCCTGGAGGGTAAATGAGCTCCTGGCCCCTCCGCTTGGAGTGGGGGAAAGGGTTAGGGGCCGGTTTGGTGGTGGAGGGGAGTGGGCTGGTATCATGAGGAAGAGGACAGGTGTTTATCGGCACGACACGGGTGTTGTTCTGCACGCGTCTGTCTTTGCAGCAGCTCTGCACCGATGCATGAGTGACGGAGGAGTCGCGCTGCCGGAGGAGCTGGGCTTCGGTCTGAAACACAAACTCTGTTATCTGTTAGCTTTGAAGCAAGAAATGTGTGGGGTTTGGGTGGATAGGGAGGCTCGCTTGAAAAAAGCTTTAGCAAAAGCAGCTGTTGGGTCCTCTTCTTGGACTACTCGGTCTGCTTTAATGCTCCTTTGCAATTCTGCAGAGAGATGTCAGGGTACGCAGTTGTTTTTTTTTTTTAACTTAAAAAAGCACAAAGCTCTTCTTAGGAGGAGGAACAAAATACCAAACGCATCATCTCTCTGTAGCCAGAGCTGAAATGAATGTGTCTGACAAATCTTTTTGCAGCGACGTCCTTGCCCTGCCCATCTTCAAGCAGGAAGAATCGAGTTTGCCTCCTGAAAACGAGAACAAAATTCTGCCTTTCCAGTACGTGCTGTGTGCCGCCACTTCCCCTGCCGTCAAGCTCCACGACGAAACGCTCACCTATCTCAACCAAGGTGAGAGAAGCCCCAGGCCTTGTGCACCTCATGTAAACACCTTAAAAAACCAAAACAAAACCAAACTTTGCCTTTGGAAATTTCCTCTTGGGAATGGAAAGCGTCTCAGTAGTAAATCCCAGATTGGTCCTGTTTGGAAGCGTCACTTCCTTTGCCTTGCTGCCTGCCTTCTGCGTGAATTGCCTGTAGGATTTTAACCGGATTTAAAATTGGCGTGATGTAGGTGGTTAACTGGTGTATTCGTGCTGGGGTGCTCTGTGGGAGGGGGATGTTTTACAGGTTCAAGCTGTACCCGCTGCTTTCAAGTAAAACTGGAAGATCAGGGTTAGCGACCAAAGGAGCAGATGAGGTTTGTGTAATCGATTTCTTCCCTGTTCTTGATCTTGGGTTACTGAGGGTAATTCCTGGAAAGTGCTGCTGCAGGAAGGGGGAGGATTATCTCCTCCTGGAGAGGGGCTGTGGCTGGTATGACACCCCCCTCCACCTAAAATATGACAAGAAAACCCAGCAGAGTGTCTAGTGGGGCAGAAAAATATGTCAAAATGTTGGAGGAGAGATGGCAGTGATGGTGGACAACAAGTTGCCCATGAGCCAGCAATGTGCCCTCGTGGCCAAGAAGGCTGATGGTGTCTTGGGGTGTGTGAGGAAGAGTGTGGCCAGCAGGCCGAGGGAGGTTCTCCTCCTCTACTCTGCCCTGGTGAGGCCACATCTGGAGTGCTGGGTCTGGTTCTGGGTTCCCCAGTTCAAGAAAGGCAAGGAACTACTGGAGAGAGTCCAGGGGAGGGCAGTGAAGATGATGAGGGGACTGGGGCATCTCCCTGATGAGGAAAGGCTGAGGGAGCTGGGTCTGTTCAGCCTGGAGGAGAGCAGAAGGGGATCTCATCAAGGCTTACAGATACCTTAAGGGTGGGTGCCAAGAGGATGGGGCCAGACTTTTCAGT
Organism: Cariama cristata; assembly: GCF_000690535.1. Lineage (NCBI taxonomy): Eukaryota > Metazoa > Chordata > Aves > Cariamiformes > Cariamidae > Cariama > Cariama cristata. The sequence goes on along the minus strand of NW_009606445.1, from coordinate 13,230 downwards.
GGTGCCCAGCGACAGGTTAAGGGGCAACGAGCACAAACCAAAACACAGGAAGTTCCACCTGAACATGAGGAAGAACTTCTGTACTGTGAGGGTGGCAGAGCCCTGGCACAGGCTGCCCAGGGAGGCTGTGGAGTCTCCTCTGGAGATATTCAAAACCTGTCTGGACGTGATCCTGTGCAATTTGCTGTGGGTGAACCTGCTTTGGACTAGATGATCTCCAGAGGTCCCCTCCAACCCTGATAATTCTGTGATTAACCATGAGGTGCCCTTGTCTTCTTTCCCCCAGGGCAATCCTATGAAATTCGGATGCTGGACAACAGGAAAATTGGGGAGCTGCCAGAGATAAATGGGAAATTGGTAAAGGTAAGCGAGGTCTTGTCCTGCATTCCT
>NW_009606445.1:7381-12805 GCF_000690535.1 Cariama cristata | reverse complement strand
GTCTGTGGGATAGGTCTGGCTTGGTTGGGGGGACGTTATTTTCCCTTTTCCCCTTCTCCCTGGCTTGTTGGGACCAGCCTGGCTGGTGGTGTCCAAGGGGTCAAGCCAAGAGGTGATTGCTGATTGCTTAGTATTCAGGAAGGATAAGCTGCAACCTTCATGTTTCTGTCCCAGGGGTCTGTCTGGGCTTTCCTTTATTGCTTTGGCTTCTTCATGAAGCCTTTAGGTTCCTCTGCTCCCCGCTCTGCTCCTTTTCTTGCACTGGGAAATGCCTCGCAGCTTGAAAACTGTCAGATTTCCTGGGGCAGCTCCAAGCTCTGACTTGTTTCTCCTCTCTAGAGCATATTCCGGGTGGTGTTTCATGACCGGCGGCTGCAGTACACAGAGCATCAGCAGTTGGAGGGCTGGCGGTGGAACAGGCCTGGGGACAGGATACTGGACATAGGTGAGTCCCCACAGCAGCACCCTGGCTGGGGCTGGAAGAGGTGTGGGTGCCTGCAGTGCACCCAGCCAAGCTCCCGCTCCCTTGGCTGTGCTGTCACGATTCTGCACTTTGAGAGACGTGGTTGGTTCTTCCACGTGTTCCCTGTGGAATCTCTTCCTTCTCTTTCTACAAACTTTCCTTCTGTACTCTTCTTTCTCTACTACAAATCGCAGTTGTTCTCCCTGTGTGCCCCTACAGATATCCCCATGTCCGTGGGCATCATTGACCCTAGAGCAAACCCAACCCAGCTCAATACGGTGGAGTTTCTATGGGATCCTTCAAAGAGAACTTCAGTGTTTATCCAGGTAAAAGAGGAGAAGTGGGGAAACTCCTGTTGCAGTGAAAAAAAAAAAGTTTTCCAAGGGGGAAGAAGATGCGTTTTTTTAACTCGGAGCACTGAAATAGCAGCCAGACGCTACAGTGGTAGGAGGACATCAACTGAAATACACCTGACCTCTTGGCTCAAGCAATGCAAGAGAGCAGCAGTTCGTGCGTTAGCACAGTTGACCACCGATAAGTTGTTTTACACGTTTTTCTGGTGGTTTAGGTCCCGCTGGTTTCGTGATTTGAGTCTCCATCTTGCTTAGATGCTTTTACACATCTTGCCAGCTGCTTAAAAATACCTCTTTGGAAGTCTGGCCCTCCCGCCTAGAATAAAAAGGCTGCAGCATGTGAAGGCTGATGCCTCGAACTCTCTGCCCTGCTGATCCGGGGTTTGCTCGTAACATTAAGAGGTTGCAAAACTTCTTGAAAGAATGTGACTCGACCTCTGCTGTGGCATCCTCTTAACTCCTTCATGCTGGGGGTACTTGCCATGGTCCCATCCCGGCTCTGTATTTCACCCATCTCACCTGGCTGCCCTTTACGTCAGCGCTGTCCTGGCTCCCACGAGGGGAATGGGAGGTTTGTGGTCGATCAAACGTGGCAGAATTCCTCACCGCCGGCTGCTTTGGCTTTCCCTAGGTTCACTGTATCAGCACGGAGTTCACCATGCGGAAGCACGGAGGAGAGAAGGGGGTACCCTTTCGGGTCCAGATAGACACATTCAAGGAGAACGAAAATGGGGAGTACACGGAGCACCTGCACTCCGCCAGCTGCCAGATCAAGGTCTTCAAGGTACCTCAGGCCCCTTGGTGGCCTTTCCTCGCTAGGAAGCAAACTGGGAGCCAATCCCAGTTCATGCTGCAGCCCCAGTGAACATCACGGGTGCAGGACAGTGGCCAAGCTTGCCTGCAAAAGGGCCTCTCAGTCTTTCTGGTCTTCCGTTGCCGCTCTCTCCCCGGCTCCTCTCCGTCAATCAAGTCCGGATGCCGGATGTAGTTGAGGCTACAAAACCAGTAAGCCAAGAACAATGTACAGGGAGAACATCGGTTGTGTTGTCTCTGAAACCTCCCACGTTTAGTCTTATCAGCTTGGGAGATCCTCCAAGGAGCTTTGGTGTCTTGTCTAAACTCCTTGCTTAATTATTACCTGTCACTGACGGTCCGTCTGCGTCTGATGGTCCGTCTGCATCCAGCCTCTCCAGCGGCACAGGCATCTGGTCCCTGTTGCAAATTGTTTGCAGAAACCCAAAGCCACAGACCTGGCTCTGGCAGCTGCGGCAGCACTGGCACAACCGGCAGGGTTGTTCACGCAGCAACGCCCAGGTGCCGTGCCGCAGGGACAGCTGTGCAGGCAATAAGCCGGGACACGCTGTGCCCACGCTGTGCCCACGCTGTCTGGTATGCTGAGGTTGCTTCCGTTACCCCGTTCTCGCTTTAACACCCCACAAAATCTTGTCTGTGGCTCTTTTCTTCTCCCTTTAGGGGCACTCGGCATGCAGAGGGTTCACTTGCCTCACCGGGGATCTGTGCTGCTTTGCAGTTTTGTCGTGAAGTTGCTGTGGGATATCAGGCAGTGCGCCCTGCTGCTGTTGACTTGACATCTTTCCCCTTCTCTCTCTTCTCTTTTACTGATTTGGATTAAAACGTTTCGAAGACAAGGGATATGATTTGTTAGGGCTCGTTCGAGCTCTGGCTGGTATCTCGATGCAAATAGCTGAAGCTGACGGCTGGGGAATTGGAAGTGAAGGGATAAGGCTGGTCACAAACAAGCACCGGAGGGTAGTGAGATTGCGAGGCATCTGGCGCTGCATTTCTACTGAATTTCAGCTCTTTGTGCCGGGGGATGGGTTTGGTTTGGTTTGGGGTTTTTTGTCTCTGATGACCTTGAACCGGCCCAAAGCAGTCGAGCTGTGGCTGCAGGGCACGGTTTCCTTGCAGAGGACGATGTCTGATGGCCTCAGCTTTTATCTCCTGCTCATTCGACGCAGCCGCTCTCCTGAGGTCAGGGCTGTAGACTCAACACTGTGCTTATGTTTCCCTGTGCCTGCCCGAGATCTGTTCATCGCAGGGTGTCCTCTGTGGATTAACGTGATGCGGGCTCCTGCCCTGCTCTTCCCTTTCTCCCCTCTGCCCCTCAAAGCTGGAAGTGTTTCGGTGCTTTCAAAATAGCTGCTGAAGGCCCCTTACCCACACTCTTCGTTGTCTGGAGCGCAGATCCTTTCTAGCTGCCAGAAGCAGCAGTGCTGACCATGGAAAGATAAAAGCAACCGTTAGATTTTCACAGCAGAAATTGGCTAATCAAGCCACAGCTAAGCAGCACCTCCTCACCCAGCTCGGAGCATGATGGTAGCTTGTTCAAGTCTCAGCTTTGCTGTCCAGAGGAGAAGAGATTTGGAGCTTGAGGGAGTGGGAGGGCTGTGGTACCCAGCTGTATTTGCAGTCCTAAAGCTTCCCTGCCGGTACCGTAGCTGCCGCTCGTCCGTTCGGGAGACATCTGCATGTTGGCAGGCAGCTGTGTTGGTTCACTGAGGCCAAATTCCTTACACTTGTGCAGGCAGAGACCGTGCACAGCCAAGTTTTAAGGGAATTTCTTTAGGGTTCTGCCAAGGGGAGCACTGGGATAGCTTTGGTGATTAGAGCGGCGCTCTCTGACTTGCTGCTTTCCTTAGGGCTTTGAGCATTGGAGAAAGGCAGCGAGTAAAATCATCTCAATCTCGCCAATGAGAAAGTACACGGTTTTTCGAGGTTGTGGCAAAAGCAAGGACATAATTGAGTGTTCTCATGTTCCGGTGTGGTTTGTGCCACTGAAATGCCGCCTCTCAAAGTGGTTGATCATGGTGCCAAAGACGCAACTCAAGATATGTGACGCCAGAAACTGGCCTTTGTCCCCTTAGAGCCGACGTATGCCGTCAGGAGAAGTTTCTTCCGAAAAAATGTTTCAGATGTTCTGGGCCCTGTTTTAGGGGCGTGGGTAGGTCGGGATATTGGGGTTGTTACAGAAGGGATGCTCTCGCTGTAGTTAATTCTCTGTGCAGACAGTCCCAGCCCTCTTCCTTTGCCCTCTGTAAAGCAACAAGTAGGCGAGTAGAAGGATGAGTCGCCTTTTCTGCTTCTTGCATTTCTCGCACGTCTGTCTGGCTGTCTGCTGCCACGCTTTCGCGCTGCTGTTTTAACAGGAATATCTCCTTTCCAGCCCAAAGGAGCTGATCGGAAGCAGAAGACGGACAGGGAAAAGATGGAGAAGCGAACACCTCATGAGAAAGAGAAATACCAGCCTTCCTACGAAACTACGATACTCACAGAGGTGGGGTTCTCTTTCATGCAGCAGCTGGCATCATTGTTTTAACAAAACCTGGCTTACCTCGCTCGCAGGTGGAATTGGCTGTTCTGCTGTGAAATGTTTGGCCGAGTTGTTAATAGCTGCAAGACAAAAGCAAGATAAATTTTGTAGGCAGAAGTGTTTCTTACTAGACCTGAAAAAGGGCTTTTGTGCCCAGAAACACGATGGTTTTTCCACAAACACCCCCTCCCCCCCCCCAATAAAAGATTAAGGTTTGTTTTGCCCACGTGGCAACTGGCCACCGAGGTTGTGAGCTCGCACAAAACCTCGTTGTTTCCTCCCTGTGTTAGTGGAAAGCGTTGGTCTATTAAAATGTGATCGTCTGAGGGGTCGGTGCTGATCAGCCGTGGGGAGGGATCCCTCATCCTGCCCCGGCTGAATTCGGGCACGCTCCTCAGTGCCCGATGGAGGCTCGATCGCCACGTAGTTTGTGGCACAGAGATGCCCAGGCTGGCAGGCACCGTGTTTGTCAGCCTGGTGCCAGAGCGATGGTTTAGATCCCAGCTCTCACTGCATTTTAAATTTTGTGACTTTTGGCCTTTTGAGATTAAGAATGGCTAAATCTGAGCTTTGTGACCATCTGCAGTGAATTGGCATGGCTTCTTTTAATCCCCTACTTTATTCTTTAATTCTGTTTCACAGTCGGTTGTCGGTCAGCAAATAGCTGTTAACCTGTGCTGACCGGAGCCGATGTACACGTTTGTTCAAAGCAATCCTGTGACTCTTTTTGGGTTTTCCTTTCTAGTGTTCTCCCTGGCCAGAAATAACGTACGTCAACAACGCTCCGTCCCCTGGCTTCAACAGTTCCCACAGCAGTTTTTCCATTGGGGAAGGGTAAGTCTGGAGGAGAGGCTCGCTGGCTATTGATTTCTGCCTTGCACAAGCAATTAATGTGTTTGAACTGGCTAATGAAGGGAAGGGCCTGGTTCTGAGGTGTACAGGGGGGTAGAAGCAGCCTAAGAGGCTGTGCCAGTGGGGGGAAAATTAAATTAAAGCCCTTGAAGCTGAGCGCTGTTACCTTTCCTGGCTGCAACAAAGCTCGGCTCTCGCCCGAGAAGCCTTGCGTGCGTTTGAGCAGCAGTTCAGTTTCCAGCCTGCTTCGCTCTGCTTTCCTCCCTTGTGTTAAAGACTCCAACAGAAGCCGTTCATTCTTGCAAAATATCGCGCTGCAACAGTGACGGTGTTCCCGCAGCCATGGAGCTGGCTGTCCCTGTGTTTCGGTGGTCTTGGTTACGGGACTTGGAGGGTGGTGGTTGTTGCACGCCGGGATCCCATGC
>NW_009606445.1:0-7350 GCF_000690535.1 Cariama cristata | reverse complement strand
GCTGCGTTAACCTTGTGTTCTACTCTGGCTTTTATTTATTTTTTTCCCCCCAACCTAGCAATGGCTCTCCAAACCATCAGCCCGAGCCACCCCCTCCAATCGCAGATGTAAGTCACACCTCAGAGCTTATGCTTGTGGTAAGGATGGTGCACAGGTCGGAAAATGGGATTTGGGGATGGATTGGGGGGGGGCTGTGGGTTTTCTGGGGAAGAGACAGCTCTAGTTTAATGTCTTTGGGGAGTTATAACTTCTTTTTGACTCCTAGTTGGAAAAAGAGGTGATGGGGTGAAAAATGTCCAGTATGGCAATGCAGAGCTGTGAGCAAGCTTTTTGTAAAGGTCACAGCGAGCTACTTATTGCCTTGATCTTCACTATGCTTTCTCCTTTGCTTCCTTCCTCTTCCTCTGTCCCCCTGAAGCCTTTTCAATCAAAACCTGTCCAGGCTGCAGCCTGTATTGTGCTTGCGCTGTGAGCCTGGCTCACTAGGGTCTCGATTTAGGGCTGTGATTATAAACACTGACTGAGCTGACCCATGCTTGTTCCTCAGTGGAAATGCTTCCGCGTCACCTCTGCGGCTGTGACCCTTCTTTTCCTGTGTTGCAGAACCTCTTGCCCACCAGCACGCCCCAGGAGGCCCAGCAATGGCTGCATCGAAACCGCTTCTCCACTTTTTCTCGCCTTTTCAGAAACTTCTCAGGTATGGTTATGACATCCCCTCTCTCTCTGCCCCTTCTCTGTGCCAAGTCGCTCTGTCTCCTCTTGCTCCCATCTCCCTGTTACTGTTGCAAATAGAAATGTTTTTTAAAATATTTTGTAACACAATAAAACGTCGCTCCCTGAAAGCTGTGTTCTTCGTTTCTCACCTCGCTCTCAACTATCAAAATAGCCGGGACTGGGGTGGTTTCTCTCCCAAGAGCTCGCAGCACCCTCTGATCTTAAAACAAGCTGAGAAATGCTGATCTGGGGGAAAGCACTGCGTGTAAAGAAATGCTTCGGATTTGTTTTCCTCTCCTTCCCTGGTGATACGGCCTCTGTTATCCAGGGTCACCGAGGTGCTGGATAACCGGCCGTAAATGATAATATGGGACATGGGGTTGTACCAAAACACACTCTTGCAAAACAAGTCTGGGAAAAAAAAATATGTTACGAGCATCCTTCTGGCGAGGGGCAACCAGGGGCAGGTTGTTAGCAAAATGCAGAAGCCATTTGGGAATGGGGTGAGCTCTCCGAGCATGAGGAGGGGGAACTGGCACAGCTGCGGTGCCCAGAGCCCTGACCCCATCCCAGATACTTTGAGCAGAATGATGTGACTTTATCTCCTTTTAATTTTTTTAAAATTGTAGGTGCAGACTTACTGAAGCTGACCAGAGAAGATGTTATCCAGATCTGCGGCCCTGCAGATGGCATCAGGCTCTTCAACGCGTTAAAAGGACGGTATGTTGTTTGCTTAAAAGCTGATTATGGATCGTAGGTAAATTGTATTTGTTTTAGCCTGTTTGCTTGGCTCTTGCTATTAGAGAGAACAGAGTTTAATTAACCTTTCTGAACCTCTTCCAGTCAAATTTGATAACTTAGCCAGCAGGGTAACCGCTCCAGAGACAATTTACGGAAGAAAAATCCATGTGGGAGAGAGGCATTAGAAATGATCTTACTCTTCGAGTGTCAGAGAACCAAGCCGCAAGCCAGAAAGTCCTGCCAATACAGTAGTTGTTTCCTCCGTCCTCTGAACCGCCTCTCAGTGGAATTACCTTCCCAGAAAGGGAATATTCCTTTGCACCTTTCCCCAAAGAAGCAGGGACTGGTGTTTAACTGACCTCTTGTCTGAGCTGGAGCATTTCAGAAGGCTTTCTGAGCTGGAGCTGGATGTAAAGGCACAGGGTGGGCTGTATCTGGGAGGGAAGGTCTGGGGAAGCATTGGTGGGGGTCTCTGATACGGGGCAGCAAGAGCAGGGCGGGTGGAAAATATTCCAGGGGGTTAATGTACTGCCTTCGATGCCTCGGGAGAGAGCGGGGGAAGCGTGGCTGGGTTGTGCTGGGGTGACGGGAGATGCTGCCGGTTTTTTGCACTGCAGAATGAGACTCTGAACGAGGAGGAGTGTGTGTGTTGCCCAGAGAGCTCGGTCTGAACCGTAGCTGCTCTGTTCTTGGGAGTGAACCATCCAATTTAGCTGGCACCACGTCCCCGTACCGACTTCATCCCCTTCTCGCAAAAACTTTTGCTGCCTCAGCAAGTTGGAGACGACCACGATGATTTTGCATCGAGATGAGTTCGTCGATCTCCTCTTTTCCTTCTGAGGATACTGAGGAGGGAAGAGAGCTGGCAAAATGTTGGGAACTAGAGGTATCCTTGAGGAAATACGATGGCGTTCACTCGCTGCTCTGTCCGTAGGATGGTGCGGCCCAGACTGACCATCTACGTCTGTCAGGAGTCCCAGCAGCTGAGGGACCTCCAGCAAAAACACGAGGATGGGGACACAGTAACCAGTACTTTTTTTGGTAAGGGTTTCCAAGCCTGGCTGGGGGCACGTGGCTTTGGGTTGCTACCGACAAGGCGAGGGGGGGGGAAATAACACCCCCGGGGTGGGGGGTTCAGCAAACAGAAATGCAGTGGAGGTTGTTTCCAGCCCCGCTACTGCTGCCCACGGGTGCTCAGCACCAGTTGCCTCCCATCCCCACACTGCTGCCCTGTGGGTTTGGGGCTGGGGAAAGGCCGCTCTCGCAGCTGGGGCTGCTTGTGTTACCTGAGCACGCACAGCAGCTCCAAGAGGGTTCTGTGGCTTTTGTTTTCAGCCGCTACGCCTAGTGTCGGCTGCTGTGGTCCTCGCCTCCTCGCTGCAAGGAGGCAGGGAGCTCACCTGCGACCTAACGCAGGCTCTGTACACAAACTGAGGGGTTGTGCCTGCTCCCCTTTGGCAAGGGTACCAAAAAAATCACAGCGAACCCTTTTTTACTTGCCCTGGTCCTACCCAGCTGATTTTTTTCCTTGCCCACTAAATGGGTGGCTGCAGAATCTTGACTGTCGGCATTTTGCCTGCTCTGAGCCGACAAACGATAGCTCCTGCGAGAATCCAGCATTGCCCAGACAACAATGAGTGACCTACATTTGGTGGAGCAGCCAGGCGCCGGTTTATCCATCTCCGTGATTGGAGCGGCAAGTGCAAAAGCAAACAGCTCGTCCTTTCCTTGCCCTGCTCCAATTCGGATCCTCTCGCTTCCCCCACTCAGGGAGTGAGGGAACAGGGGGGCAGGGAGGGGCTCCGGGGAGGCGCTAGGGCAGAATTTCCATCCTTCTGGGATTGAAAACTGCCAGGAATGGTACAGAACACTGCTCAGCTGATGCTAGTCGAAATAAAAAGCTTTTTGGGGCAAGAACTGCATAAATACAGAGCAAGCATTGCAGGACATCGATGACAGCCAAGTTACCGCAGAGCTGATGCTTATGTAGCTCAGGGAACGCAGCAGCCGTGTAGCAAGAGTGGATGCCAGAGATGTGCGCAGTTCCGTGTAGATTTAGCAGCTTGGGCTTGGAAAGGCAATCACTGTGTGAGTTGGGCGCAGCAGAGCAGGTGTTTAACCTGCTAAAAAGCAAGGCTCGATAGATGGGGTGGGCGCAGTTCCCTTCCCAAGGGGGCTGTGATGTTTCTGGGCAGAGAGCAGACTGTTTGCGGGGCTCCTCTAAGCATCCACTCCTTAGGCCGGCGTGCGTGGCACTAGCTGAAACGTCTCTGCGTCCACGGTGTAGACATGGAAGCTGCGCTTGGTGTCTCGTGATAATAGTTCTTCTCCTTGCAGTGTACCACGCTATTTATCTGGAGGAACTGACGGCGGTGGAACTGACGGAAAAACTGGCCCAGCTCTTCAGCATCTCTTCTCAACAAATCAGTCAGATTTACAAGCAAGGTCCGACAGGAATACACGTGCTGATCAGTGATGAGGTAACAGCCTCTGGGTTCTCCTTATTTTCAGGCAGGGTCGCTTCAGCTGGGTCGTGTCCGATTGTGCTCTGAGCTCCACTGTGGAGGTTGCGCAGGACCCCGGGGAAGGAATTCCCCTGGGCAGGTCTTCAGGAAGGGCCCTGCTCAGTTGCCTCTCGTTTCCAAAGAGTCAGATTTAAATCATTGAAGTCTGTAGAGCCAAGGATTTTGGCGGTTGGGGATGTTGCTCTGCTGCTGAGGGCACCTCACTTAAACACGTGAAGTTTATCAGGCGTGAACAGCTCTCCGTGAGATAGTCCGGGCTGCGTGCACTCTCTCCTTCGTGCTTGGGTTTCTTCTAGCTTTCCTGTAAAAACAGGGAGGGGAATTGCTGTGGGAAGACTTTGCTTTCAGCCCCGCATCCCAGAATCCAATGGTTTTTCTCTCGGCTTGTTGGTTCGGACCTTCCGTTCTGGAGAGAGGAATAAATATTTATGGCTGGTGCCTTTCCTCCCTCCCAGAGCACTAAATTCCTGCCTGAGCAGCTTCAAGCCCTTTCAGTACTCTAAATCTGTGCCTATCGCTGAATGGCAGAACACAAAGCCTTCACTTAGGGCTGTGAAGCACTTGTGCCGTGTTTAAATACAGCCTGGATTTTGTGGCTTCTTTCAGATGATACAGAACTTCCAGGACGAATCCTGTTTCGTTCTGGACACCATGAAAGGTGTGTAAATACCTGGGCTCCATCTTGTCTTTCCCTTCCGTACTTCTTGGGGAGCATTACTGTCAGATCCGCTTGACCCAGCGGATTCCTTTGCTGTTGCGGATCACTCATGACCTTTGCTTTTTGTTTGCAGCTGAAACCAATGATAGCTACCACATCATCTTAAAATAGGAGGAGAAGGGCCGAGGGAACACCTGTGATCCTCTCGTCGCACATGAAGACCCTTCGATTCCAGCACAAGGACACGAGCAGAGATCTGGAAACTCCTGGGTACCTTCTGGAAAGACCCCGAGCTGTTGGTTACTCAGCTGTCTTTCTTGCAGGGAACCTCCTCGCTCTGACGGCATCTAAACAGCCGTTGATGGTAACGTGCTGCTTAATTGCTGGAACTCTGAGGCTTGAAGTTACCAGGTCGTGCTCTTGTGTAGCTCTCGGTAGAAATTTGCCATGGGGACCTAAGACCTGCGTGAGGGGTTTGTTTGTTGTTTTTTTTTTTTTTCTATGGCAGGCATGCTCTGCTTTTTGGAGAGGTATTGGCTCCCATGACACTCACAGACTGGCAAGAGAACATGAATTCAACTGGCCCAACAAAGCCAACTGGCCCTCGGGCACATGCTGAGCTGAGCAGGTCTCAAATACGCTATGTACTGTGCTGAGAGAGTGGTAGGCTAGGGCTGGGAGGGATTTTTTTCTTAAAAGATTTTGTTAAGCTTTCATTTAATATTACAACGCATCTGTTAGACAAAGGCGGTGACTTCGTTTTTTTTCTTCTCCACCCACCTGGAAAATGGTGTTGGCTTCGTGTGTGTGCGGGTGTGGTTGTGGTGCCATCCTTCTTCCTTTGCGAGCATAAGGTCGTCAGGAATTTTATATACGGATTTAGTTGTATAAAGCTGGAGCAAAACATGGAGTGAAGCGGAGTTGGATAAAGAAATAGGTCTTGGTCTGTGGGATTCTTTTCTGCATGTTTCAGGGAGAAAAAAAAAAGACTTGGCGCTCTCCGCTGAAAATTTTGAGCGATGTCTACCTGCTGCCTTGTTTTCTGTCCCCACATCCCCCTGCCCAGCCTCTGTAGCTGCCCCAGCGTTGGTGTAGCCCTGCAGGCACTGAGGAGGAGGCGGACAGCAAATTCAAAGGGTTCTTGAAAGCCCTTGGACTTGATGGTGACAAAAATGCCTCCGTGCAGGTTTCCAGGACAGCAGTGAAGTCTCCGGGGTGAAGGATCTGCCCTGCCGTGCAGGTGATAGATCCAATCCTCCATCCATAAGATCCCTCAGTAGAGACTGAGATGCCTGGGGAAACACCTGCCTCCAACCATCAGCGCTACCCGAGGACGTTTTGAGCCAAAAAAATAGGGAAAAAAACTACAATGTAAAGCCAGGCTCTGATTTTTAAATAAGGCTGCAATGAGATCCAGCCTAAGGCAGGTGATGTAGGTACTGACTTAGGCCGAGGAGGTCCTGTTGGGCGAGTGAAGGCACTGGTGGATGCGACAATCGCGATGGCCACGTCTCTGCTGCTAAAATACCGGCTGCTCTTCTGTTTTTTGTAAGCCATAAAAGATTCTGTTCCCATTTTCCTCAGTCATCTGTCGTCTTCTTGGAGATGCAGTCAAAATACCTAACACAAATGAGAACCTCCCCATCCTTTGCTTGCGCTGGCCGAGCTCCCACGGCCGCCGCTTGGTGCAAAGGGCTCCGCAGCGTCGCCATCTCCCTTCTCCGTTGTGTGTTAGCTTGGCACACGCTGGCTCCGGCACCGCAGGCAGGACATAGGTCAGCAGCTCCCCAAAACCATTGTTCTGGGCCACAACAGCTACCCCTCACCCCCAAAACCACCTCCCAGCTGCTTCCAGGGCTGGCTAGTGTTGGGGTTGGCAAGGAATTTGGAGGATCCAGAGGTTAATCCTGGGAACGGTCGTAGCTGAGTGTTGGCAGCGAATATCGAAGATCCTCTCTAGCTGGGCTTGTTTGCCCAGTGCTGTGTGAAGTTGGGGACCCGAACGCACTGATTGGGAATTTTGGCAGGGAGGAGGCGGCTGTTCGGTCTCCTCGGCTGGCTTTGAGACAGTTTGCTTCTCTAACCCTGGACCAGAGATACAAGCACGACCTGAGCTGCTGCAGGTCCTGCCCTGAGCCACCAAAGCCTTGTAAATCAGTTGGGTAAAGATGCCAAGAAAAGTAATTTAAAAAAAAAAAAAAGGAATAATTTTGCTCACTTCTCCCCATGAACACCAAGGAGCAGCCGGACTGCCAGCTCTGCGGGCAAAGGTGATCGTGTTCGGCCGCTCACCTTTTGTACATGTTTTGGTACCTCTGCTGCTTGGGAAGATGTGTATTTTAATCCTGGTTTTTTTCCTGTGAGTATACGAGAAGTGCAATGGACCTGTACGGTAGCGAGGCGGGCTTGGTAAACTCTTTGTATTGATGTTGCTGGATGCGTGTGGCTGACTTTAATCCATCAGATGAGGAGTTGCCAATGGATTTGTCGTGCATGGCGGCTCTGGGAGGAGAACGAAAACCCCCAGATGGAGGGGGTAGCAACAGGGCCAGTCCTTCCTCCAGCCCCAGTTGCTGGCTGGAAACAAGGGGGGAGATGAAGGGGTCGCAGTTGGGGAAAAGAAGAGGATTTTTTAATCCTATAACTTGACCTGCTTATTAGTTAATAACTCAGCTAATCCGTAATCCAGGGGGCCTCGTGAGGAGCCTGTCG
>NW_009606444.1:0-12438 GCF_000690535.1 Cariama cristata | reverse complement strand
CACTTGGGTCACGACAACCCCATGCAATGTTGCAGCCTTGGGGACGAGCGGTTGGAAAGCTGCCTGGCAGAAAAGGACCCTGGGGTGTTGGTCAACAGCGGCTGAATATGAGCTGGCAGTGTGCCCAGGTGGCCAAGAAGGCCAACAGCATCCTGGCTTGTATCAGAAACGGTGTGGCCAGCAGGACCAGGGCAGTGATCGTCCCCTGTACTCAGCACTGGTGAGGCTGCACCTTGAGTGCTGTGTTCAGTTTTGGGCCCCTCACGACAAGAAAGACCTTGAGGTGTTGGAGCGTGTCCAGAGAAGGGCAACGGAGGTGGTGAAGGGTATGGAGCACAAGTCTGATGGGGAGCGGCTGAGGGAGCTGGGGGGGTTTAGTCTGGAGAAGAGGAGGCTGAGGGGAGACCTGATCACTCTCTACAACGACCTGAAAGGAAGGTGTAGTGAAGTTGAGCTCGGTCTCTTCTCTCAAGTAACAAGTGATAGGACAAGAGGAAATGGCCTCAAGTTGTGCCAGGGGAGGTTTAGACTGGATATTAGGAAGAATTTCTACACTGAAAGGATTATCAAGCATTGGAACAGGCTCCCCTGGGAAGTGGTGGAGTCATCCTCCCTGGAGGCATTTAAAAGACGTGTCGACGTGGCACTTAGGGACAGGGTTTTGTTGTGGACTTGGGCTTGTTAGGTTCACAGTTGGACTTGATAATCTTAAAGGTCTTTTCCAACCTAAATGATTCTATAATTCTATGATTTCCTCATGTCCTAGAGAGATGAGATCAGCGCCTCCTCCTCCACTGCCCCACTTGAGGAAATTATAGACTGCGATAAGGTCATCCCTTAGCCTTCTCTACGCTGAACAAACCAAGTGACCTCTTGCTCTGAGACATTTCACCATCTTGGTTGCCATCCTCTGGACATACTCTAAGAGTTTGATGTCCTTCTTATATTGAGGCACCCAAAAGTGCACACAGAACTCGAGGGGGGGCTGTACCAGTGGAGTGTAGAGTGGGACAATCCCCTCCCTCGACCGCTAGCTATGCTGTGCTTGATGCACTCCAGGACACGGCTGGCTCTTTTGACTGCCAGGGCACACTGTTGACTCATATTCAACTTGCCATCAACCTAAACCCCGAGATCTCTTTCTGCGGGGCTGCTCTCCAGCCTCTTGTCCCCCAGTTTGTATGTGTTAGAGTCCAGGATGTGAACAGAGAAGGCTAATACCTGTGAAAAAGACAGGAAAAAGAATTGAAGAAGAACTTGGAGAAGGGAGTGTACTTTTGAACTGCATCTCAAGAGAATAGAGCCAGTGGAGGTGTTTGAGAACGAATAATAAATTTTTCCTTGTGCTGAAGTCTACATACAAGGGTTCAGAGGCTAAAGATCATATGTGGAGGGCTTAGCATTCCTCTAGTTCTTTCAAGACAGCATGAAATTCTAGTTCACCGTGGGTGTAAAATCACATAAAGTATGCAATTTAGGAGTGCCTCTTTCAAAAAACACGTGCTGGGGCCAGAGGACTCCACTCTGTATTTCTGTAATTGAACAGTACCACTCGGTGGACAGAAGTGGTATTAGCTAACAGAACCGCATACTGCTTAGCATCCAAGCAATTCGAAGCACACCAAAACCTACAGGTAGGGGTATCAGTCTCCACTGATCTCCAGCTGATGCTTCACATGAGTACCATTTACTGAAAGGAGAGGTATAAAAGCATTGCACATAAAAATTTCAGAAATTCCATGGGAAAAACAAAGCTTGGAAAAGTACTAACCGTCTCTGTTTAAGGGTACTTATTAGCACTGCACAGTTGGGGGTAGGTTTATTTCCTTCAACCAACTGAACTCGGTAAAGAAAGGATTTTGAAACTACCCACCATGTCGCTAGCATTGCAGAGATACTAATGAATTATGACTGTGTTTAATCATTAATTACTACCGTGCTGGGCTTCTCTGTGCTGCAGAAAGTATCTTGAAGCAATTGGTGCTCTCTGTTTAAAGTCAGTATTATCCTAGCAACACAGTGTGATGCTACACTGTGGAAAATTAAGTTAGCTTTTAAAGAAGTCTTTTTTTCTATGAGTCTATGATTTCCTCTGTGATGCTTGTTGAAGCTGTACCATCTCAACCAAGACAGTCAGGGTCCTGAGTACACCAGTAAGCCTTAATTACCCTGAACAACTTCACCTGCACCCTCCAAAAATGCATTCTCTGTCCCTTGCCCCAGGAGCTGTATTTAAGTTCAAACCTAGGCACAGGTGCCCTGTATAAGCTATGCTATAGGTAGTGCCTGGTCTTTACCTTTGTTGTTTCTGGCTTGTTGATTTGGTTCATGGATAGAACATGGACTTGACTTGTCACTTTGTGTTTATCTGATGATCAGTTGGTGGAACCTCTCATTGCCACCATCCCTGCTTGGGTACTGTGTGACTGTGGCCTTATCAGT
This sequence comes from Cariama cristata, assembly GCF_000690535.1. NCBI lineage: Eukaryota > Metazoa > Chordata > Aves > Cariamiformes > Cariamidae > Cariama > Cariama cristata. Next base: position 9,996 of record NW_009606444.1, on the reverse strand, counting down.
GAGGATGCTGCTTCTGCCTGTCTTGTGGCCTTACATTTCTTCTCTTGTGGGAAGAAATGGCCTTCTTCCCTTGTTCTTATTGCTCCCTGAAAAACTCAACATCAACGTCCTTATCACTAGGTTTTTAAACTTATTGTCATATTTTTCTTAAAGCTAGCATTGGTAGTAAATTCTGGTACAATAATTACATTTTTGTCCGTAAGTGCAATTCCTTTCCTAGGACATCTCTGTGGTTTTTACACACTGGAAAATTGCGGTTGCAACTAGTGAAACAGAAATAACCTTAGAACATTAAAACACAACAGCTAGTTTCTCTTCAGTGAATGAAATTGCTGTAGAGAAATGTCATCCAGATTAATTTCATTTGGACTATCTATGGTGACTTGAGACTACATCAGGGTGCTCTTGCGCAGGTGCCACCACAGCAACAAAACCCCCAACCTTTTAGCAGCTTTTTCTTGATTAATATGTGGTTTGTTTTGATTAGCCAGTCAGAACCATAGAAAATAATAATCTCAAAGTTCATTTTGAGAATTAGTCTTCAGGTAAAAACAAATGTAACAAAATGATGCTATAAGGATATGGTCTTTTGTGCTAACTAATGTGTACAAATGCATACAGGAAGACGTGGAGAACCCTAGACTAAGCACTTTAAAAAACAAGGGATCTAGGACTAGAAATCTATTCAAAGCTCTGTGCCTCTGCCACGTGATCTAAAGCCCCTTCAGCTCGTGTTAATAACATTGACTTTTTTGCAGACAGCAAAAAAAAGGTCAGCAGAGAGCAGCAGGATTCCACATCTACAGCCAGTAAGTTAGGAGAGACATCTTTCGGAAAAAAATCGTGAGGTGTGTGCAAAAGGAAATCGATCATGAGTTCCAAAGCAAAACCAGGGTGAAATGCAGCTCAGTCTGAGCATTAGCGAGTGAGGCATTTTTATTCAAGTGAGCTGTAGTGCAGAGCTCTGTACCACCAACATTGGAGTCTCCTTGCAGTGACAAAGTGCATTCAGTTACTGGGAGGAGCTGCAAGCTGCTTGCCTGGGAGGTACTTTATTTTTGTTGCTGGGTGAGATGCACCATTCCCCTGTAGATCCCACCTTGCATTTGTTCTTAGAAAAAACACTGGTGATCTCTCAAGGAACATATTTACAAATGGCCTGCTCTCATATTGACTCTCCTGCTGGCTCATCTAAAGGCTTTCTATACTACTTAGTGACTACTGGATTGATGCAAAAAGGTTCTTGGGAGCATTTTAAAGGCAGAGTGTCATTCAGGAAAGACCAGTTCAAGGTCTTTGCAACAACACATGGCTATGTTACTTTGCCAAAACACAGACATTGATTGGAAGCTTTCTCAGATCCCATGAGCATTACTGAGACAATAACTCAGTCCTTGTACAGACAAGAGCAGGGAGATGTCATCCTAGAAATACAGTAGGTTTTATGGGAAATGTCATGGAGCTACTTCTGCAATGTCATGCTTCTGAGAACCATATGTAGTTATATCTCACCTGCATCTGTTCATTAGGTTGCAAAGCGTGGGGCAGAGAGAACAACCGTCATGGCTGTAATCTTGCCTTCAGTGCAGGCTTCAACTTTCATGTTTCCTTTATTTCTGAAAATGCCATTGATATGTTAATAAAAATACTATGTTTAAGTTTCTCTTCACACCTCAACAAAGCAAAAAAAGAAATTCTAATGCTGCTGATATAAAACCATGCACTGCAGCTCACTTTCTCCATAAAAGGAGTAACAGTTTTGACAAGGTATAATCAAGTGAATAATACACAGCTGTGCAAAAGGAAGCAAAAGTGGTGAACTTCTTGCTGTGCTTCGCAGCAAGATTGGTCAGGGCACTCAAATAAATAAATCTATATATTTTTATATATACTTACATATATATAGGATTTGTGCATGCAAAATATATGGTACAGTTGTTGCATCCTTTCAGTTGATTTTGTGTCTGCTTGGAGAGGAGGCCATTTGTCTGTGCACAAAATGCAGATGAGGAAAAGAATACATCTCCTACAGTAGCTAATGAAGCTTGCTTGCAGTGAGGTGCTTTCTGGTTTCACAAACAAGATGAACATGGATGTGGTTGGAAGATTTCTGTCTGTAACTGCCACAGTTTGCGTCCTTGACTAAGTATTCTCTGGCTCAGAGGGAGAAATTAGCTTCAAGAAAAGGCTGCAACTTCAGATAAATACAAGACTGCTCTTGAGACAGAAGCTTAGAAACCTCATGGTGAGGTCAAGGACCAAGCTGACATGGCACCTTTGATCTGTTTAACTCTGTAGTGGATCAGCTTAGCAATGGTCTTGCGAGTCTAAGCAGGAGTCCAGAGCAAGATAAATTCTCTTTAGGGAACAGTCAGAGGCCTCTGTAGGCAGGCAGAAAGCTGGGTTCTGGGCTAGGGAGCGGTTTTGGTTTTCAGACCCGACCCAGTGGTAAGCAGAGCAGCTATTTGTTGTACTCACGGCCAGCTGTGAGCCGTGCTTTAGCAGCATTTGTGCTAATAATGGAACGCTCAGAGATAATTGTAATAGTCTTTCTGCAAGAATGACACATGAATTCATGAAACATACCATGCTAGAGGGAAAAATACTATTTGTAGGGGAGTTTTCAGGCTCAGGAGCAAAAAAGAAAGGTGAGAAGTCCAAAGCCATTTTTCTGCAATCAGTGCAAACTAATGGATTAATAGATGGTCCCTAGCCTGATAGGATAGTAGGCAGTCACTTTGTGCAATCTTCTTTGATAGGAACTCTGTGTTGCAGGTAGCCCTGGCCTCCGCCTCTCTGCAGAGGCCCATTCTACCTCAGACTCATTGCATCTGCATTTTGATGTTACCTGGTGGTGGGCTCTGAACCAAATGGCTGCTCATCAGCTCTGGTGTTGGAACACACGATGTGAACCCCTACCAAGAGTTCTTGGGAGCAACTTCGGCAAGTCCTGGCCTGTGCATCACTGTCTAGTGCTCTCCTACAGCTATTCTGGGTGATCGTGTCCATAGTTATGAGTACAGGGTCAGCCCGATGGACCAGAAGTCTTCCCTTGCTTGTTGGATGGTGTGCCAGGCAATCCAAACTTGCATGGGAGATCAGAGGCTGGGACTAAGTGTGCTGATTGACATTGTGGTTCTCAGCAATACTACACATGTCTGTGGTTCATGTTTGAGTTCAGAGAGTCTGATGACAACTCAAATTACTGTTCCTTATGCTCAGCATGTTGTAAGTCTGAGAAAAGATCTTTGCAAATCATGCCTGGACCATCTCCAAAGCTAGCTCCTCCAAAGTCTAGCCTTCAGTTAGGCTGGAAACCAGAATCCTGGGAGGAACTGCTGGCCTGGCCACCAGTGACAGGCCTATGAGTCCTGAGGAGTGTTTGAGCATGCTTGACAGTTTCCTCTATAAGGCAGTCTTGCCCTCTGTTGCTTCCCTCAAAGTCAATTCCCTGTATACCTTAGCAGACAGCCCTTGAGACATGAGCTTGCAGGCTGGAAAGACTGTGATCTTTGGTGGGGTTTGTGAAAGGTGAGGCACATACAACATGACTTGCTCAGAAGAACGAACACTACCTGGGACTATGAGCTTTTACCTCAAGGTTGATGTGACCTGAAGACCCAACCCAAGCCAGCTCCTACAAGCTGAGAACACCCCATACCGACAATAAAAGAATAGGAGATTTGACTTAAGAAACCAGGCACATAACCACGGCCAGAATAGCAACTGACCAGAATCTAGTATAAAAGCACTCCACCTCCACAGGACATTGATTTAGAACAATGAAATTTAACACACCACTGACCATACATCTATATCACCTGCATGAGGCAAGCACATACTGAGTATGCAAGCAATAGTAACTGATTTACCCACCCCTTAATATGAGGAACTTGACTGGTCTACACGGCTGTATTGTAACATATATAAACCCTGCTTTCCTCTCTATCAGGGTCTTCTATGCATTAGGCTGGGGCACCACCATGCACATAGTTAATATGAGAGAATAAATTCCCTTGGTAATTCTATACTAAGCATCCTTGTCTCCCTCCTCTGCTGGTGAAGAACTGGCTTCTAGAGGTTCTTGCTTATCAGGTTACTTTTGGTTTTTTCTCTGAAGCAGAGTACAGTGGCTTTTGTTAAGGAGTCTGACCTTAGGGAGGCTTAGAAGGGAGGCTTCTCTTGACATTTCTTGTCGTCTCTGGAGTCTTTTCTTTGGGGCTCTGGCAGTCTGGGTTTTCTTCCCATTGGGTCTTCAGTTTCAGATGATTCCCACCTGGGCCGAGAGACTCCTTTCTTCCTGCTGGCTTGTGTGGTTTCTGGATGACTACAGGGCACTGAGGCTCTGGCAGCACTGTGGCCTGGCTGTGAGGGTCAGCTCTTTGACCATGGCCTGTATAAGTAAGGAAAGTAAAGCTATTTTGTCCACAGTAAAGTAGGTTTGCTTTTTTTCCATAAATAAATTAGACTTCTGTCTTGCCTTCTACCTCAGTATCCTAGGGACAGGCCTCAATCCCAAATTACCTTTCTTTCGCTTTCTACAAATCCATTTCTTCTCTCTCCCTCACCTTTATCCTAAAAGGCAGCCTGTGTCAATCTGCTGACCTTATAATGATATGAAATCTATGGTAGTCTTAATATTTCTATCTACCAACTTTCTGTTATTCCCTTGATCTGAAGTGCTTTTTAGTGAACTGCTGAAATTCCGCGTTTTCCTGGGCTTTGAGTTACTGCCTGAGCAAGACCAAATCAATAATTGTTTTGAGTAAATCATTTAAGAGGAGAGGCAGTTGCCATATGCAAAAAGGTTAATGACTGACTGTTAAACAAGCCACAACTCTGCCTGGTCAGTTCAGGATATTAGGATCCTATACTCAAGTTCTTACGCAAAGAAGAGCAGAAATGAATGTGAAGAATTAATGTTTAAAGTAGATTTGTCTGTTCTTTCGAAGATTGAACGTAACTTGGAAAAGAAGATCAGGATCTCCAGGAGATCAGGACTAATTTGTTACCCAGTTTTTCAGTAATTCTCTGGTAAAATTATTGTGTGGAAGATAAATATTGAAAAAAAGCACTGTAGGAAAAACATTAACTTCTGATTTTTCAGGAAGATGGAAAGGTAATGGAAGAGGGAGGACCAGGAATAGAGGGAGAGTCTAGTAAAAGGAGGGAAGTAAGAGACACAGCATGACTAAATAACAAATCCAGAGGAATGAGTTAATGGAGTTTGGAAAAAGGAAAGTTTTGTGGGGAAAAATACAATCAAGGCAAAAGATAGAACATCTGGCTTCAAAATGCCTAATATCTCTTGCTGAGATCAGTGCTGCTGCAGGACAGGAAAATGCTGACGTGATTGTTGCTGTTCCTCCTTACAGCTACTGAATATAAGAACAGAATTGAGCTGTCAGGACCACGAGGTACACCTTCTCTCTTTTTCTCCTTCCTTCTTTCAGATGAGCACTCTCAGACCCTCTACTAGCCTCCACATTTCATTTTTGAGTTCCAGGGATCATCAATCCAGCTTTTTGGAAAACTACAGTGGCAATGCTTATATGAACCAGCAGTTAGCCCATAAGGAAGCTTTCCAAACTTTGGTGGTTTGTGTTGCAGCAGATAGCGCGAGTATCCTGCACAAACATGTCATGGGTAGTTGTCAGAAGAGTAAGTTCACAGTAAGCACAAGGAGCTTCATCAGTGATGACACAAGAGGTGTGTTACTGGTGCCTGGAGCCTCATAGTGAGCCAAGTGAACACAGCTGTTGCCCAAAACCTACCCTTGACCCAGCTGAGCAGAGCCGTGCTGGTTTCAGCTGGCATTTCCTGTCCTCACTGAAGGTAAAGGCCTCAGACTGCTTCCTCATAAATACAGACTATTTACCTTTTATTAATCCTGGAAGCTCAATGGAATGGGAATCCCTCGTTACTAAAGTCTTCTCAGAAGTTTTATTTCAGATCATAAAGACAGTTACTCCCAAGTTCCAAAGAAATTCTGAGTTAATCAAAAGGCTTTTTATTGATTTTTTTCCAATGTCTCTGACAACTTTTGTTCATTTTTTACATCATTATTTTGCATTAATAAATGGGATTCACTGGAAAATATAAAACTGCCTTCTCCTCCTTGAGAGAGTTCTCCAAGATCTGCATTTTCAGGGGTGTATGGAATGTGGTTCATCCACATTTCTAAGGAATGTTCATCCAGTCTAAGGAATGCTAGTCAGTGAGAAATCCACAGAAAGGTGAGCCCCCAAGTGTATTCATGCCCTAGGGGAAACAGGATCAGCTCACAATCAGTTTAATTATGTATGGGAGGGACAATATCTTTTCACTCATCCTGCTTATATTTATGCACTGAGATTTTATGAATGAACAGGGAACAGGTTGTTCTTGCATTCTTATTTAGACATTGTGACTGTTCACTCAGCTTTTGCTCAGATTCTGGCTAGCATTGTTCATGCTAAGATGTATGCTGGGAGCATTGTTTGGTGGTCATATGTGAGGTTTTGCACAGGGGTGCCTGGAAGCAACCTCCATGGTTAAATACATTTATCACCATGTGATAAAATCACAGTTTCAGGCTGCTTTTAAGGTTTTGCTGACTTGCCTTCTTTCCTTAGTTTTGCAATAAATTGTTGAATAGCTAATGAGCAGTATCTTCTACTCATAAATGTGTGGCAGCCGGTATCCTTTAAGTTTTATTTGCAGCTGTGCTGTAAAGCATGCTTCTTCACTTACATGAGAATTTAGAGATATGTAGCTTTTGCTTCCACTGCAAAGTCTTTTATCAACTTTAGTGACAGCAAATAAACTCAAAATCAATATTTTGAATGTTAAGTATTGCTTAAGTGAAGGACATGCAGATATACTTGGTGGAGCTCAGCCTATAGTATTGCAGTCGACTAAACTTATCCTTTCCTTGACCTTCTATTTGGATATGACTTTATTTAAGCCTTCATCTAGCTCTCTTCTGACTGAGATATTGCATCTGTCTCCTGTGCTCTTTCCAGTTTTGCCTTCTCTGTCACCAAGGTAGTTGCGCTGTTGATGATAGACAAGAGGACTTAGCTTTATGCCAACCTTTCTCTTTTACTATTCCACTCATAATGCTGTCCATTTTCCCACTGGCTCTCCTTTTTAAGGCATACACAAACTGGTCTACTAGGCAGAACCAAAGAAGCAGTAGGCTTGCACCACATGCTATTACTGGATTGCAGGGAGAAGAGCTCATCACCTCTCTTTCTATGTCCCCTCCTCAGAAAGCTGTAGAGAGCAATGAGGTCTCCCCTCAGCCTCCTTCTCTCCAAACTAGACAAACCCAAAGTCCTTGGCCACTCCTCACAGGCCATGCCTTCCAGCCCTTCCACCAGCTTGGTTGCCCTCCTCTGGATGCATTCAAGGACCTTCACATCCTTCTGAAATGGTGAGGCCCAGCACCGCACACAGCACTCCAGGTGAGGCCACACCAGCGCTGAGCACAGCGGGACGATCCCCTCTCTTGCCCGGCTGGTCATGCTGGGTTTGATGGACCCCAGGGTGGGGTTTGCCCTCTGGGCTGCCAGGGCTCACTGCTGGCTCCTGCTGAGCTGCTGCCCACCAGCACCCCCAGACCCCTCTGCGCAGGGCTGCTCACCAACCACTCCTCTCCCACCTTATACTTGTGTCTGGCATTCCTCTGTCCCAGGTGCAGCATCTGACATTTGTTCTTGCTAAATTCCAGCCATTGATGATTGCCCAATGCTCCAATCTATCTAATATATCTGTGTGTCTGTCTTAACAGGTACCTATGTAAGTACCTATATAAGTCTCTGTTTACTTTTGCACTGTGATTCAAGCTGCATTAATATATTTTCATGTCTGGTGACAAGTGCAGACGATGGTTTGAGATGATGTTTCTTTTATGGTCAAAGTCATGGAAATTCTTTAACCTCAGGAGACGGTTAGATCAGAGGATGGAATTCAACAGATGGAAAATGAGGAAGAGAATACCATTGAACTCAGACCAGAAATTTGAAGGAAAGACTAGAGTGACCAGGATAATGTAATAGAGAATACAGTCTATTCAATCAAGATAAACTGTGCTGATGATGGAACAATACTATCTTCAATAAGAATTTAGAACTGGTTCAAATGAAAAAAAGCAGCCATTTCAATGAATGTGCATTGAAATTCCAGGATTGTGAAGGAAGGGATAATACCAGATCTACATTGCCAGTGGCCTAACAGCAATAGCAACAGCCTTGTGCTGTGCTGAAACTTCCATGACCCTCAGGTACATTGAGCAAGTAACACACAGGGATCTGAAGCAGAGACACCTTCAATGAGTTAGGAATCTCCTGAAAGGAAACCTGTCACTCAGCCCTGAATAATAGTAGCATTCAAAATTCTATCAATGAAGAGTGCCAAGAGACCCCTGCAAATGAGCTAAATTACTTCTCAAGATCTGTTATGTTATGAAACAGAGGAAATCCATGCTGAAACTCATACTTAAATCGTTCTTTCTGTAACTGGTCCTCAGCAGAAGTGTTGTCTGAAATTGAATTGACCGGAGAAGAGGTTATGGAACAAGTAAATGATACTAAATCGCCATCATCAGATCTTTTTCAAATAAAAATCCTATGACAATATAAGTCTGAAAAAGCTGGCTTACAGAATGGAGTGTGTGCTCTCTCACGTAAAATGTTCTTGACACTAATTTTTAAATAAATTGGAGGAATCCAGAAAAAAAGGGCATGTTTTCTACAGTTCATCTTGGCTTTTTTTCCTGAAAGGATGATAATTAGGGGATTCAAACAAATTAACTTTTTTTCACTAAAAGCAGTATTTTTGCTAAACTTGTTTTTAAATTGTAGATGTAGCATTATTTTTTTTCTTAAAAGACATAATTGTATTTACTGAAGCAGTTCTCAGCATGTTTTGTTCTTGTGAATATTAACCATGCTAACAATAATTTCTTTTCCATATTTTGCAATTTCAGAGTCACACAAAAATCCCCAAATAAGTGGCTAAAAGGATAATCATGGCATTTGTGGGGAATAGTGCAGTTATGGAACATTGCTATAAATATGTTCATATGTGTCCTAGGTACATAGAGCATACAATATCTGAATATGCTGGTCCAGCTTTGTCTAATAGCCTGTTTGGATGTAGCAGTGGTTAGCGGTCTGGTCCCACAAGTAAAAGTGCTGCAGGTTCTTGAAACAATTGCTTTATATGCCCTCAGCTTTCATATGTTCCTGGATACCAAATTCATGAAGCCCATGTCACAGACATTCATTCCCACTGAGAAAAAAGTAAGCCTATCACAGCATTGAGCTGATGATTGCCCAGGTCGTGTTATGCTCCGAGCCACAGCAAGACATTTTGATACCTTTATTTTTACAACTTTATCAGGAAGTCCACTCTCCCAACAAACTCAGTGCCAGGATTAGGTGACGAGATCTCTCCCTCCAACTGCTCACACTTAGTAGTCCTAGAAGGAAAATGCTCAGCTGGAAATTGGCAGACTAGATTTTATTCCTCCCCTTGCTTGCTTTGGCCTTGACTTAACGACTGACGTGTAACAGGATGTTGTGGGTCAGCTTTTCCTCTTGAAATTCTTTCACTTTGTATTAAATACTTGAATCCTTATTGATCAGATATATAATCTGTCCCATGTGAAAAGTCTAGGCTTTAAATTTGTCTTTTTTATACAGTAGAAAAACATTTGTCATTAATCACTTTGTGATACCATACAATACAGTACAGTACAGAGTTGATTTGTCTGGGTTCAGATCCTGGCTTGAAACAACAGCAACATGGGATTTGAATTACCTATTTTATTGCTGTAGACCACTCCTCTGCCCCCAGTCCCACATAAACCCAGCAGAAAACTCTAACTCTCTGTCATGGTTTAACCCCAGCCAGCAACCAAGCAGCACGCAACCACTCGCTCACTCCCCACTGCTCCCAGTGGGATGAGGAGGAGAATCGAAAAAAAAGTAAAAATTGTGGGTTGAGATA
>NW_009606443.1:17370-23845 GCF_000690535.1 Cariama cristata | reverse complement strand
AAGTGCTGAACTAAAAGGAAAAAAGGGGTGGGGGGGCGGGGAAGACAAGCTGTCCTTAATTCCAAATCTCTGGGAGAAAAACATGTTAGTTTTATCTCATGTAGAGTTTGCAGCCAAATAAGCTTGTAAAAAGAGAAAATGCGTATGGCTTTAGACAAAGCTCTGTACCTTTCACACTATTATTTTCCTTAAACACTAATAAATGTTTTGAATAAGTCTGTGGCTGGGTTTTGTTTAGCTGGAATTTCAGCTGCTGCAATAAGGGGTAAGAGAAGCCATCTGAAGCTGGGCCAGCAGCCCCGGCCAAGAGGGGAAGAGGTGATCTGTCTGCCTGTCCCCTCCGCCAGCCGGGCAGGGGCAGAGGTGCCCTGGCTGGGGCAGGATGCGGGGATGGAGCCAGCCCTTCCTCTCTATGCAAGGGCAAGCCCGGGCAGGGACAGAGACCTCCTCACCGGCATGTCATTCCCCCAGGAGAGGGAGACCACGTTGGCTGCTTAGCTGGGACCTGGCAGCTTGGTTTGAGGGTAGAAAGGGAGATGTGAAACAAACTAGAGGTGAAAAACACAGGGAGCAGAAGCTTGCGCCCTTTTCGGGCTTCAGACAAAGCCCCTGCTTGTTTTGGGAGGTTTTCCCTTAGCAGGAGCCATGGATTGGGTTCACAGCAGCATGTCAGAGCCACCTCAGCTGCTTTAAATTGGTCTGTATTCAGGTTAGGAAGGGAGTAGGGGAATGCAGGTGCTTATGGGTTTCTTCTTGCTGCTTGAATGATCTTGGATTACAAAAGTCCCTTGGGAGGTGGCACAGTTGTCAGCCAGGTTGGCTATAGGTGCAACTCAGCATCCCATAAGGGCCGGGAAGGGGATCTGTGGCTGACCACAGCACCCGCCTGTGGGCAAGGTGTCTGCAGCCCCCAGCATGGGGCCAAAGCCCTAAGTGCTGGACTTCAGCCAGACCCATTAACAAGTACAACAGCAACGCTTTCTAAAAGCTGTAGTAGCTGGTAAGATTTGTCCTGCATGTATAAAACACCCGGTCAGTTGATGTAACAGCAAGAGTTATCCCTTCAAGATTTTACCTTAAAAACAGAGGACATCCATTTGGCTCTCCACTGTCAGCTATTAATAGTCCATCAATAAGTACCACCCAGTGGCTCTGCACAGGGATGTAAAAGGCACATACAGTAGCTGTAATTCTCCCTCGGATCACTCCATGACTGTACCAGCAATGATCATATATCAAAATCCTAAATGCTTACTGGAGTTTCAGCAAAGGAGAAAAGCAAAATCCTCAGATTTACAAAAAGCAAGCTGCAGAAACAGCACTTTGTGTTGTCTCCAAACTAATTTTCATACAGTGTTGGGGTGTAGGCAGCAAGGGGATGGGGAAATTATGAGAAAGCACCTCAGAATATAAAGCAGGGATTTTTTTTTTAAGGCTGCTTGCATGAAAAAGCACATTTTTAACACTCCTTCTGTGGGGTTTAAAAATAACTAATCCAGTTGAAGCCTTTGGATGAGATGGGCTTCACGAGCCTAAATGTGATTTGCAGCAATCTAGGACCTGTAGCATTTCTTTGCCTTAAGGTGCAACAGCTCTTTATAATCCTGCTATGGACTGTCATCAAACACCAACGGGAAAGCGCATCTTGCCAGCAGAGAGGTGACAGAGTTTGGTGGGATGTGATCTTAGACCAACCTGCAGTCAGGCTACAGCCAAGGAATAGCTTGTGCTGGTGTTGGACCACTCACTGGCATTAAAGATCCTGTTGCATTTTTTTGCAGGAGCTGGTCCACACCATGGCTGTGACGCCGCTAAGGTAACTGCATTCTGCCCTCTACCATCCTTCTTGCATTTTCACCTGGAGAAGTTATTTTTCATCTCCTGATGCGTAAAGTGGTGAGACTGCATTCTGCTCCAAAAAGTGGCTAGACGTTAGTGATGGAAAAGTGACCCTTACCGTCCCTTAGGGCATTACGTCTCACAAAATAGTACAGTAAGACAGTGCTGACATTAAAAAGTACAGAAGCACAGAGAGAAAAAGAAGCCCTAAAACAGACTGCAGTGCAGGATTGTGCATTGCAGAACCCTGAGAAGTGTATAACTTAAAATGTGTTTAATACCAGCATACAAGTCTGCTTCAGGACTGGCGTGATCTTAGTTCAGTTTGGCCTGAGTCACTTTACAAGTGAGATAAGGAAAACCAAATCAAGGCAATTCAAGTTGCAAATGCACGTCCATACACAGGTCTCATCCAATTGACCAAATCCCACCAAGATTCATACATGTCCATTTGGATTTATTCTCTTACAGGCTCCCTATCCAGCCTCCCAAAAGAACAAAATTAATTCCAGATATTGGCTTGCTCAGGCATACCAAAACATTTACAAATGTATATGGCAATTTACATATGTCAGCCCACGTAGTGAGCTGAGTCAAACCTACTGCCGGTGCTCCTGCCTTCGTCTTTACGGCGTTCCTGGGTTCTGCCCTTTGCTCTCCTCCCCGAGCCCACGCCTGGAGATGCCAGGAGAGCCGAGGCAGCTCCCGAGCAGCGCTCTGCTGTGTCGCACCTCATGAATTCATCACAGCCATCTTCCCAGGTGAGGGAATAGTTAAAGCTTGCTGGGAAGCCTCTCAGCAGTGCATTTTTAAAGCTATTTCCTGACACCTCACCAGAAACACAAATCCCACTCAGTTTTCACTGCTAGTTATGTTCGTGTTTCCATGCTCTCCTCGCAGACTCTCGCAGGAAAGGCTTCTCTCACACCTGCTGAAGTCAGAAATTGCTGCATGCTTCCCCAGTGACAAATACAGCAAATCTCAAGCCTTGAGCAACGCGGGGCAGCCTGCATCACCTAGACCCATCATGATCACCTGCCCCGTGACCATCCAAAACTGAATCGTGGAGAGGGGATGGAAGGGAATGCAGTTGGACCTCCCCAGAGGCAGGAGCTGAGCTGATGCCTTGCAAGGTCCCTCCCAGGTCTGTTCCTGCAGTCCCAGCACTAACAGGTCCTGGCACAGGGTTGAGGCTAAGCATAACCATATAATTAGTGAAATCCGAACAATTTTTGTTTCTGTACATTTTCTTTAGGGAAAAACGTCCTACCCAGTGGAGCATTTCATTTTGAAATCAAAACCTCATGTCTTTCTTGATTGGGAATGTAAAATGGGGACTTGAGGGTTTAAAGACATGACAAATTATGGGAAGCTGCAGGGGCTGAGAATTCCTATCTCCGAGGATGCCGACTGTTATAGCCTTGACCTTTTCTGCAAATACCATCCTCCCTTATAAAAATGTGGCTTGGAGTTTATTTAGAAATTCTTTTAAAGTAAGAAGTCATCTTTGGAGAGTCTGCTGTGAGGTTCTCCATGTAGATGGGGATATAGCTTTTTTTAAGGGTATGCCTCCACTGCTGGAAAGTAGTGCCCATGGGGCAAATGCCACTGCAACAAGTGTGCTGGATACGCTGCCGTGTATCTCAGTGGCTCTGGTGACACCACGGAGATCAGCTCTGACACGTGGTTCTGCAAAAGGAACCTCAACAGGGTTGAAATCAAGCCCGGGTCGGCTTACACGGTGCCAGAACGAAATGCCCCCAAAATGTGGCACAGACTGTGCCAGCCTCCCTGGTGTCATTGGAAAGAGCATCTTATGGAAAGGCTAAAACCAGGCTGCATTTTAACACAGCACAGGATCAGCCCTCTTGTATCTAAGACATTATGGCACGTAATCCCCTCTATAAACCCCACTTCCATTTCTCAAATTTTCTGCAGTTTGTATCTGCTTTTCTCTATCCCACAATCACACTGGGCTACATTTGTCACCCATGAATAATCCCACTTACATTGCAGAGTCTCTTCCTACCCTGGAGAAAAATGCAGTGGGAGGTGTGGGGAAGCTCAGTGAAAGCTGACAGCCAGGAGAGACTGGGAAAGGCCTACAGAGTGCCTTATTTAGGTGTCCTATTTTAAGATAAAATGAAGAGGAACTATGCACATTCAGCATTTTGTTAAACTGACATGAAATCAAGCCACTATGAAATCAGTTTGCAGAGGGGTGCGATGCACATGCTTGAAGCCTTCTTGAAAATATTATTATTATTTATTATTGCAGTAGCTCCTGGCTGTCAGCAAGTTCCAACCTTGGGGCTACCGATCCATATATCACAGGAAAGAGTCCTAGCCAAAAAGAGTTTCCATTGCCATCAGTGGAAGGAAACACTGTCCTTTGCCTTCACATGCAGAAAACAAAATAGCGTCTACCTGGGCAGTCAGCATTAACTCACTGCACAAGATGCTTCTGAACAGTAATCACAGGAATGACGTGTTTTTCTCTCAGATCTACCACCTACACTTGCTGGTCCAACAGCTAACACTAACTGATGATGAGTCTGCAGAAGCCCATTAAAAGTATTTTCACCTGTACAGAAAGAAGGAGTTAAAGCAGCCAGGATGCCTTGGAGGGCACAGAGGATGCCCAGGGAAGCTGGAACTGCTCTGCAGCAAGAAAGGGCTCCCGAGGGTCTGGGCAGCCCGCAGCGGCGGCCAGCTGACTCTGCAGATTCCTGGAAAAGGAGATGTATTTTGTGGCTATCTGCATGACATAGACTAGTGAAAGCTGGCCACAGCCGACAATCCAGGACCAGGGAATGAGTCTTGGATAATAATTAAAGGTCCAATCTCGGGTTCACCAAAGCCTCTGGTAAAACATCTTATTGATAATAGTAGGACATTAGGATTAGGCTCCTGCTGGAGATGGGAATCACTGAAGCTTTCCTGACTACATAGGCTTATCAGGAATAATCTTAACAAAATCAGAAAATAGATGAGGCTGAAAATAATCTGTTCTCAAACATCCCACATTCAGAAATGCCTGGAACTAAGGCACAGGGGTTTTTTGCAGCACTCCCTGAGCATAGACCATTTGCACACCGTGGAAGCGCAGGCAATCCATAGCCTTTTTTAACAGCATCCAGAATCGTACAACACTTTAAATATGACAAAGATAAGACCTGAATGCCACTTTTAAAAACCTGAAATAAAGTTTACTAGGCTTAATGACATTATATACCATATTGGTTGAATTCTGGCCATCCTACACATAACGGCCTCTCCCTTTCCTTCTGCTGGTCACATAGCACAGCTTTAGTACAGGCTGGAAAAGTGGTCAGGCCCTCTCTTCAAGGGGGAAAATACCAGCTATACCCTCCAAATGAAGATGGTAGCAGGATGATACCATTTATTTGGGAAAGTAGAGCCATTATTCTGAGCAATAGCATAGAAGTGAAAAACTTGAAAGGGTGGAGTAAAAAAGGGGCAGGAGACAGTACTGAGAATATGTGATGATGGCATTTAAGCACATAACCTCATTTAGGAGCTTGCTTGGAACAAGCTGTTCTTACAGTATTGCCAGATAGACCAGAAACAAGAAGAGCATTAAGGTCCAATTGACCAATAAGTTGGTCAAACCCTCTCTCATGAGACTGCCAGCCAAATTTGTACACATTGAAGGTCAGATAAACATACAAATGTTGCAACTTATTGGATTCACATTCCTCTGGCGATTTACCTATGTTTCCTTCGGTTGGGACTCAGGGTTTGAGTGGATGGTGGGCAGCTAATGGGAGGATCATGTTCTCTACCAGCACAAGGCACAGGCAGGACAGAGAGGGCAGAGGCTGCACTGGAAAGCCTGAGCTTCGTAGGAAAAAGAAACCCCAGTCCCCACAGCAACACCCGTCCTTATCTTTGAAAGAGAAACACAAGTATTTTCCAGTCTCTGCAATTCTCTCAAGGATGAGAAAAGGAGCGAACTTAAAATATTCAGGGGCCATAAAACCTGCCAAGCCATTCTAAACCAGGTACTACCACTGAGGGATTGCTGTGGAGCAACATCAGCACTATCCTGAGAGGTGGCTCGTCGCAACAGGCACAGTATGTGCCCAGCAGCCTGAAAGCAACAACAACAGAGTGAGGCACAGCATTGCTGGAAGGATGGCTACATAAAAGGCACACACACGTTTAATTCAGCAGACTCCCCCCAGCCCTCATCCCTGCCCGCAGACCGCATGAGGCACGTTTGTTGCGGCGAGCACGCTCTGTCCGTAGGGCTGTGACCGGCAGAAGCCACACGCTCTCGCAGCTGTGGTGGGATCCAGGGTTGTGCCCTGGCTGCGACTGCAGCACCGCAGGTGTAGCTGCACCATGGTACACCCATAGTAACGCTTACGCAACCCTGGCTCTAATATGTTTGATGACACACACACACTCACAAACACAGCTTACTGCTATGGCAGAAATAGAGCAAGGCCAGTCTCACGGACCCTCCTGTGCGACTGGCAACTCTGCAGCTACGTGCGACGAGGGCTGGTGCCCCCAGGATGGTGTCCGGTATTGGATAAATCAAAAATAATTCTGATTGCAATCTCACAACCCACCAAAAATCACTGCAAAAGCATAAAGCTGGCTCAAA
>NW_009606443.1:670-17301 GCF_000690535.1 Cariama cristata | reverse complement strand
TTACCCAGCAATTTGGTAGTGCACAGGGTCAGCAGGGTCTGCGATACCTATGGCATCAGCTCACAGGTTACAGTAACAGAGTGTGCAATTAGCTAAAATGCTGCCACTGTAATAGTACAACAGTAATAGTACACAGTAATAGTACAACAGACCTCAACTGAGGCTGCAATACCCTTGTCCTGAGTTCATATGAAAATGGCAAAAAAGGGCTTAGAGTCCAATCAGATCAGGGGAAAAGATGGAGAAGGGCAAATAAAGATATAGAAACATCAGTTCTTATCCATAGGACTGTGCTGATTCCCATTCAGTACTGTCCACAAATGGAGCAAATCCATAGCAAAGCCAGACAGATTTTAAAGAGCGAAAGAATACACTAATAAGTCATCCCTGCACCTGTCCTGAAGGCTTTATTAAACTGTCAGTGAGGTACCAATTCCCTGCAAGGCTAGGTTTTATCTTCTGATTATGACCAAGTGCCACCAGTTTAATTCAGTATCTCTATACCTAATATCTGACTGCAACCTGAAAGATCTCTAACAATGGCAACTGTGTCTCTAAGGTATTGAAAAGCGAGAGAGAAAGAAGACACACAAGTAAGAAGGCCATCTCTGCTACATGTGGCCCTGCTGCTAAGCTCCTCCTGCAGTTCGGGTCCTTTCAAGCTCCAGAAAGGTAAGGAATTAGGTTTTATCCTTGTTGCAGAGCTGTATTTATAAGGCCAATAGAAAGAAACATATCAGAAGAAACAGGCATGCAAAGCAACAGTATATAATGCCAAAGCAAATTAGTTGCCTGTAACTGCTTTGGTCTCTTTTTATCAGATAGGTGGAATTGCCACCAAAACAAAGGCCAGGAAGGACAACCTCACCATCTCCAGATTCAAGAAACAGTTGCTAAAGCCCATCTATGGTGGAAAAAAAAGCCTTGGGAGCATTTGCCAACATCTTCACGTTGCTAGTCAGGAACTGCGCAATCAGCCAGGAGAAGGGTGGGTGGATCAGCCCAACATTAACAAGCCCAGCTGGCTCTGCCTTGTGCCCTTCTCAATAGTTTCCAAAGACAGGGCAACGATTTACCATAAAGAGGCCCTGAGGCACTGATGCGTTATTTTATTTCTAGCTTTGAACTTCAGAAACATCCAGGATTCATGGACGAGTGCCGTTGCTCACACCAGGTGAATTTACCCAAGGTCTCTGTTTCAGCCATACGGCCGTTGGAAAGCTTCGGTGCCTGCTTTCCATCTGACAGCAGCACAGCTGAACAAGAGAGATGCAAAACTAATCATACGGAGAAGGCAGCCAAAAAGGGATTCCAGCAACATGAAAACCAGAGGGAAATGCCAGAGTCATGCTATCTGCGATCAGTATCTGTGACCCTTCATTTTCCAAGAAGTAGCAATGATAAGGCAGCTCTGTCCAGGTGAAAGATATCAACAGGGCTAATTGTAGCTGAGCAGACTGATTCTCATGGCAATGCTGTTATCTCCCCGGATTCCAGCTCCCAGCGGCTGCTGTCACTGCTCATAATATCCAGCAGCAGGAGAGAGAGAAAGGAAGAGAAAGAGGGAGAAAGGAGAGAGAAAAAATTAAGAAGGCGGCAACAGAGAGGGAAATAACAAACAGAAGGGAAAGTGTAAGAATAGGCAAAAAAAACCAAAGGAAAGGAACAGAGAAGAGATGGAAAGAAGCAAAGGCAAATGGGAACCCTTAGCTGCTCCACAGTTTCCTCTTAAAGGAGTTTCAAGAGAGTGGAGCTGATGGCAGAAATTGCTCACTGTGGGTGGATGGCAAGAGGCAAACTCAACTCGTCCCTTCCCTGAGGAGGTACATCTTCCGCACGGAGAGACCGGGCAGACATGGAAGGCACAGAGAGAAAAGAAATTACTCCAGAGACGTTACCTCTCTGCTGATTCTGCTGGCTGCTTGCCTCATGTAGAAGGCTCGAGAAGTTTAAAAAAAAAGTAATAAAAAAGGGAAGAGTACTATTAATGAGCTTCTAATGAGGCTTAGGCTGTGCACACAGCAGAGCACAGAAGGAAGGCTGCTCTGGTCCCTAAAAACTGTGCCCCAAGAGCAAAGGGATGTACTTGTCCAGTGGGAAGGGAAAAGGGATGGGCAGGGAAGGGAAAGCTTTAACTGATAACTTTGTATCCACTACCACCACATCCCCTGCTATTCCTGCACCCATCCACCAATATACTGGTCCCCCCTTCCTGTCCCTTACATTGCCCTACTCAATTCCCAGATTTTGGAGAGCTCTAGCTTCAAACGGGCATGAGTTCTGGGCAAGCTGCCCCCCACGGTCCGCAGCCATGCCCTGCACACACCGGGAGCTGCTGTGCACAGCCAGCTGGACCTGTCAGACCTGCTGCAGTTGGCAAGAAGTCTGGGCCACATGATTATTACTCTTGTTATTCCTCCTCAAATCCAGGTAAATACATGGTACAAGAGTCCATGGACCAAGGAGATGACTCTCAAAACAGCCACAGCAAAGGATGAAAGGAGCAGTGAGAAGTGACTTGCTCAAGAGCATGCAGCAGAGCAACAGCAACGTCTAGTGCAAGATGGAAGGGGTTTGTTGCCAAAATATAGGTGTCAGGAGCCAGCTGATATGCACTAGGTTATCCAAGACATCCACTCAGAGCTGGCAGGTATGACTCAGGACCTCCTGGAGACCGGTGGCCTTCTGAAGTAGCAGTTGGAGGCCAAGTGGGACACCTAAGTTTGCAAAATTGACTACAGGCTTATTCTAAGAGCAGTGCCTGATGCCCCAGGCCAGGCTGTCTCCCCACGCAAGGATTCAACTCTCTGCGATGGGGAAACACCTCCAGACGGTATTTGGAAGCAGAGTCATGTGGGTTCTGAGAAAAAAGGTCCAAACCCCTCACAACAACTCTTAGGGCTGTGTGCTTTAGGAATAAATATCATGAGGATGAGAACAGAAAATAAGACGTCATACCTACTCAAGGCCAATGCCATCAACAAAACCAGTGTCAGCCTAAAAGCAACCTGCTGGGTTATATATAGACAGCCAGTGAGTGCTCTCAGTGTAGATAAACATTAACTTATTAAATTTTATTTTTTCATTTCACCTACACAGATTTCAAATGACATTAGAAACAGAATCAAACTTATGCCATAATCTGTTGAAATCCTTTGCACTATAGAGAAAAATTGCACCAATCATACCTGATGACAGCATTTTAAAGGAAAGTCAAACTGATGAAATGGTGGAAGTCACAGACCACAACCAGAACATGTCGAAAATCTCAATAAGCTTTTGATGAAAATAACTTTAACTGCAGGTATGGAAAAAACAATCAGAATTGTTCATTCTGATTTATTCAATCAGTTTGACTGAGGTACTTTATCATTCAGGTGTTAAAGACTTGAAAATAAGGAAAGTTTATTTTCTTCTTCTAGCCATGAAAAAATATTTCAGAATGCGTTCTGCTAGTACTAAAACCTTGAAGACCCTGACCAAGAAAAATATCTCATTTAGCTCACTACTTAAAAATAACCTTAATACATCAGCTTTACACACAGAGCAGGCCTCTATATACTTACTTTGTTTTTCATATGTATTTGATACATTAGACAGTTTCATTTAGATAATAATTCCTTCTACTGATTTCATTTCTGAATTCTCATTTCAATCCTGATAAATTTTAAGATAAATCACCAGAAGAAAATCAAGTCTGGCCAGGGGGGGAAAAAAAAAAAGAAAAAAGAAAAAGAAAACCCCCAAAAAAGGTGCTAGACATCATTTTCTTACATAATAAAGCCTCCTCCTAAGAATCTGAATAAACATATGGTAAGTCGTGTAAGAAACTGTGTACAGGTATGGCAAAAAACAGAACAAATGTAGTGCAAGGGCTGTGTTTAGGGCTCTGACCTACATCCTCTGGTCAACCACAGCAGACCAGTTTAAGATGCCCAAAGGATTTTTCTGTGGCTTGCTGACGGTCACCACTCCTAGAGCAAAACTGGCATCATGGGACACACACCTCCGTTTCGGGAGTTTGTTACATCAGCTTAAGCCATCAACAAAGGTCAGTTTTCCCCAAAAAAACCAAGCTATCAGGCTGGAGAACTGGAAGTGCGGCTTGTCCTGTCCCAGAAGAACAGAATTTGGGGAACTGGGGGCAGTGATATCTTAAACTGCTGCCACCAGATTTAATGGAGCACATTAGCCAGAAAGTCTGACTGCAAACAGTCCCAACAGTGTGAACCAGGATTTCTGCAAGGAAATAACTACAACCTACATCAGTCTGGGGCAAGACTGGGATTCACGACATCAACATCTTGATTTAAAGCATGGTAATATCGGTGATCTTAATCACTCGGATATGTACCAGCCCACCATGCTCAAGCCAAAGCTGCCCTTCCCCTCCTGTGCATGACGCAGAAAAAGGCACAGCATTATGGTATAGGCGAGTAAGGGATTTCCACCTGTATCGCCCTGACACCCCCGTATCTGCAGAGCAGGCAGGAGAAGGAGGGATCACCAGTTAGTAGGTTTTCCCTGGGCAGGAAGAATCAGTACAGGTTAGATGCAACCCCCAACCCACCCCAGCTTTGCAGGGGTTCACCAGCCCTCCTCCACCCTGCCCCACCACGTCCCCCCATGCTGCCAGCAGCTCCTGCACCCGCTCACAGCCATAAGCACAGACTTTGCAGGGATGGCCCTGTCCTCCAGCAGCAATGACAACTGCACACGCTGGCCCCGAGACCCAGCAGCTCTCCCAGAGACGCATTTCCCTATTCTGCAGCACCATCTTGCAGCAAGAGGGAGGAAAGCACCTTCTGCAGGCAACAGCACGGAGAGGTGGACCTGAAGGATGCGGCAGTCTGGACTGCAGTGGCAACCAGGAGCAAAACAGACAATAGGTGAAAGATTTTTATCAGGGATGGAGAGTTATGACCTCTAGCATCCCAGACAAGCCCCAGCATCAGCGCTGCGGTCCAACTGAACTTAGGAATAGTTTGCAGGAGTCAGTATTTTATTGTTAAACTCTTCTGCCCCTTTTCTGCCAACCTCCCTTGCTGGTAGCTGCTTTTCACCCAACTAAAACCAAGATATCTGCTAAATTCTGTGCTTGAACCGCCCCATGAGCATTGCTCCCAGCACAGCCCTCCAGCAGCCACCAACCTGTCCCCTACCAGCAGAGTCACATCCATGACAGAAAGGAAACGAGTGTGAATCGTCCACACAAAGGCAGCAGCAGGAGTCTAAAACATCTAATATGTCCCCACAACCTCTAAAATGTTGTTCCCCAATCCCAGATTTTCCAATTCTCCCCTAAGCAGTTTTAGAGCATCAGGGAGTGCAAAGGATGCAACTGAAACCGTGGCAGCAACAGCAAAAATGACCCTTTACACTCTTTTGCCTCCCATTGCTTAGGCAATACCAGACGTGATGAGCATGGGGAGAGGGCACAGAGCGCGCAGGGGTGTTTGCTTCAGGTTTTCAATTTTTTTGATGACATTCTTAGTTAGGTCTCCTCACTTCTCGAGAGGAACTCAGCTTTCTCCTGTCAGTATCTAGATTTCTTAGATAACACTGAGAATAACAGCAGAGGAGGTGCAAGTACTTAAAATAGGAGAATATTAATTTAGAACCACCAAAAAAAATGGCCAATGGGTTCTGAAACAGTAGAAACTTGTTATTAACTTTAAGTAAACTTTATTTCAAAATCCTTTTTAGTAAAAGAAATTAAAATTTAAGAAGGCTGTTTTCAGGAAAGTTACACTCAGACCATTTGTGTCATTAGTTCTGAAGCTAGTTACATTTTTTAATGAGAAAAATAATCCAAATGGACCAAAATTACCTATCAGCAAGACATCAGAATTTTTTAATCTCCAGTAGAAGAAAAGCAGAGTGGTGTGCAGCTGGGAAATAGGGCAAAGCTCATCCTCCTGCACACTGCAGAGTGCATTTTCTCCTTTGTGTCAGTCAGTGTGAGTGCACATAAAAACTTATTTCTATTAAAGAAAAACGCCAAGACCTTAACCAGAGGAGGGCTGAGCACAGCCACCACTTGGTGTGTTGACTTTCAAAAGCAAAGCTTCACCTGCGTTTGGCAACACCAACTTTTCCCACAAAGCCGTGGCTCAGATTTGGGACAGGAGTATAAACTGTTTCTAAACTCAGTGGGTTGTACAGGCCACAGATTATGGTCGGGATTACCAGAGCTATGTACATTTTCTCAAATTATTGGGGTTCTTTTTGTTCCTGTGCCTTTTTTATTCACAGACTCTCTTGTGCTCTGAACTCTAGAGCTCTAGCTGGGAGTGCAGCTCCCAAATCTGCTTCAGTCTTTCCCGATATCCATAGTCCTCATCCTGCCCTTCCTGCAGTACCTTTCTGGTTTCACTTGAAGGCAACCTTGCACCACACATGTCTGGGAAAAGAACCGGGCTGGGAAAGCACGGCCGCTGCTTCACCCAACAGATATCCCACCTTGCAGGTGGAAAGAGGCTGAGCTCCAAGCGCAGGGGAGAAACAGCTTAATTGTTCTTATCAGGTTTGATCCATCGACATTTGCACACTGCCGACTTTTCATTTAGCTCCTCTAAATGTGATTTCACCACGCTCCGATCACGGTCTTGTGAAGTGCAGGAAAGAGATCTGCAGCTGCGTGGGGAGCACGCGTGTCCCTGGGCGATGCCTCAGTGCTCACCGCCTCTTTGGGCTCTTCTCTTCATCAAAAGCATCAATAGTGACCACAGTTAATAGCAGGGACAGAGCAGGAGCTCAATTTTGAGTGGGGACATAATAAGCTGGAAAGTATGAGGGTAAGAGTGATATTTCCTAATCAGCTGTCCCCGAGGAATTTTATCCTTGGATACTTGGGGAGCCAGTTATCTCAGCCATTAGTGAACTTGTGAGGGACAGGTGAGATACCAGCAGACGGGCAAAGGGCAAAGGTAGCATCTCTCTTCAAAAAGCAGGGGATGGGAAGAAAGAGGCAATTATAGACCTATCTGCTTAACTGTGATGCCAGGAAAAATACCGGGAGAAAGAAACCAAGATGAATAGCAGGACCCATGGACTGGTCAATAGCAAGTGGTACAACACAATCATGTGTTTTATGCAGAGAAGAAGAATACAAGAAGATGCAATATAGGAACATTTAAGAGTCTGGGGCTTTAAACATGTCTTTTCCATTCATTTCAGGGAACAGACACATTGATAAATTATATACATCCACCTCTTGACACTACTTTGCAAAGAACAACCAATAACATTACTGTGCATTAAGCTGCATTTATGAAACCACTCTTCAAAGCAGAGCAGTATTTAACATTTTCTTCTTTTCCTTCTGCTCAAAATGACCATCTGGCAACAGACTTTCTGGAATGAAGCCTTTTCTCTGGTTTCTGTTTGGGGACAAATCTGTGCCAACTTCCAGCAGTTCATGTGATTTAGGGATGCAGAATATGGTTCTTTTCTGAAATGTACGTGGGCTCAAAGTCAAATTCAGATACTGAAAAGATCTGGTGTGAAGCAAGCTGTGGGTTACAACATAGTTTTCTCTATGTGCATGCAATATGTCAAACTAGAAAGATTTGCATCCCTTTCCACACAGTCTTAGGCTAAGTGGTAAATTCTGTATATCATCCAGTTACTTTACTTGCCTTAACCCCATCAAAGCTGTCTGAAGTTTCGTTTAAAACTTCTAAGAACTTTCATTTGAAACCACAGAATGCAAGATCCTCCTCAGATATAGTGGGCACAATTACAGTCAATTAACTTTTCTTAAAAAACAAAACAAAACAAAATAAATTCAAACTGCAAGAAGTTAAGAGGTCTCAGGGGCAAAACCTCCCACTTCAGGAGGATGTGGGAGTCTGGGAAGACAATGCAGACTATCCCTGAATGGAGAATAGTTCTCCCCATGCATCAACCTATGTTGGTTTTAGAAGCAACATCTGAAACTTTTAAGAACTAGAGTGTAGTGCAAATGCTCAGTTGCCACTGCATACACAGGGCCTTGGAGACACAGACAGGAAAAAAAAAAAAAGGCTCATCTAATGAGCTGCCCTGCCTCTGTAACTATCTGGTCCCAATTCCGCCTGGTCTCTGGGCAGAAAATAGTAGGAAATAAAATCTAAAACCCTGCTTGGAAACTTCAGGCCAGGTTTCTGATCTTTTTTCCAAATGTCCCAGCACACTGGTGACAGAGCTTTGAAACCTGGCCCTGTCCATCTAGGGCACAGGAGCCGGCAAGGAGCTGCACGGCCAACGCTGGGAGAGAGCATCAGCACGAGGGGGGAGCTGGGGTCTCCAGGCTGAGGGTCGTCGGAGAATTAAGCAGAGGACAGGCATGCGGCTCCCTGGGGAATGCCACCAGCCTCCCGTTATTTCTCAGGAAAGTCTGCAGGAGACTATCACTGAATAAACCTTTTTTCTTAAAGGTCTCATCTTTCTGGGTCTAAAATTTGGGAGGATTGTCTTAGAGTATGTTGTAAATGGATTAAAGATATCTTGACTTTTATTGCTTGGAGATAAAACGTGGCTAAACAGTATTTCCAAGGAAATTCTAAGTACAGTAAAAGACAGAGACAGTCTCTTCACCTTTGCAAACATAATGAAGTGCAAAAATAAACATCAAAACCCAGGAGAAATTCATTACTTTTTAAAATTCCTTTCAGCTATACCAGTCCCAGCTTTTATTTCCATTTATTAGATCTACTAAAGTAGGAGGCCCGAGGAAAAACTTTAAAATCATCAAATCACATTGCTTCTTTTCCAACAGCCCGGAAAGCAGTCCACAGTTTTCACTGAATTTTTTACCGGGTGCTTCATCTTTTCCTTTTAGGAAATTGCCACCTTAGAAGCCACCCTAAAATAAAAAATAAGTGTCTGCCAATAAACCTGAAAATAATGTTGTGAAGTATTTGCATTGGTATTTTGTGTGGGGGGGGGGTTTAATAAAATCTGTTACAACAGGTTACAGCCCAGTCCAGACCATGCTGGCATGCAAGTGCTGTGCAAACGTACACTAAAAGACAGATCATGCTCCAAAGACCTTCCCATCAATGGCAAGGAGATGAACAGGGTCTTATCAACGTTTTGCAGGCAGAAGCAGAACCGGATTTGGATTCCCTCAGCAAGGCTGGTACAATTAGGAAGGCTCAAGCTCAGGAGAGGCACTGGGAGCGCTGTCCCGGAGCTGCCAGAGCCATGCCATGGAAAACCAGCCGTGTTGCCTAAATCAGACCCCTCGATGGGCTGTCTGTAGAGACCCTGGGCCAAGCCTGCAGAAGACCGAGGAGCAGAACCAGATATTCTGAGCGCCATTCGAGGTTTTAAAATATAAGCTGAGCTTTCCTTGTGATGACAGAGAGGAAAACTTCTTGTCATTTTCAGTAACCCTGTAGGATTTTTTGCAGTGGCTCTTGATACGTGGTGAGCGGACACCTACACCTTGCGTATCCTGTTTGTGGGAGGTCTGTCAGGGCTTTGTATTTTTTAGCAGCCAGCTGAGGAAGCTGCACCAAGCAGATAGGTGTGTTTCCCAGCATAGGGGTGTTACACTACAAGAATATAGTAGCCCCTATTGAGAGAATGACAGCATCAGAAGCACATGGCTCTCAAATATGGGACAGCCACTCAATCTACTCTAACTAGCTAATGTCACTGGCAAAGTGGAACAAGTATACAGTCTCCTGACTGACTCACCTTCAAAGGGTTTTATATTTTCATGGTGAATCTTTCTCCCTGGTTTCCATTTTTCCTTCTGGGAAAGTCATTAAAGTTTTAAATATCTCCATTCACACAAGACCCACCTAAATTCACGTGCACCTATATCCCTGCATACATATATGTGTGTGGCTGCTAGACCCAGTCGGGGAAGAAATAAGGCGCTGAGTTGGCTTTTTGACCACTTCTCAAATGCTTGCTGCTGCTCCCCACTCTGACATTAATAGCAGCTTGTTTTGCCTCCCTGCCAGACAGGCTGTAATCTCATCGCACGCCCTGTGGCTTTACCCAGCAATCGCTCTTCCCCTTCTACTGTCACATCGCATCGCATCAGGGATTCCTCGGCACCCACCATAGCTCCATCAGGCTGGGACTTGCTCTGCAGCACATCCTGAGGCAGCTCTCCTTATGCACATCTACAGAGGCTGAAATGATGGGAGGACGTGTGCTAGGGGTGCCTGGGTCACAAACGTTAACACAGGGTTACCCAGCTGCAAAGCCGAGGGATGTTATTTGTCAGGAAACCTTGATACACCATTTTCATTTCTCCTAAGCAAGCAATAGCTCTAGCCCGGCAGTGGCTGTTGGACAGGAGCACGTGGGTATTTGGCTGTTCACCGCCTATAGACCTCTCCACTGTGGGTGCATGCTGTTTATAGGGGACTCCTGCTGATAAAACTCACAGCTATTTTTAACATATACAAAAGCCAAACAGTAGAGGTAAGGAACTACAGCAAGGCATTCATATCAAACTAAAGACTGACTGAATACAATGGTTCAAGCTGAAAAGAAAGGAAATAAAGAAGATAGAGGAGAGCAGCAGAGAAGGGATGGACCTGGAGCTTGCAGAAAGGTTAGCTAGCTGTGCTATTTGAGTTCGATTTGTTTGGATGGAGACAACTAACACAATTAGCTTATCCAGCCAACAAGGTGGAAGGAAGTTCTGGACAAACATCCAGGAGGTGTAGGCCAGTGCATGTTTGTGTGTGTCCCTGATGCCACATGAACTGCATCACTTCTCCAGGAGATGCAGAAGCAGCCAAATCAGATGGCAAGCAGCCAGCCTGGGGTTGCCAAGTGTCCAGAGCAAGACCTGCTGCAGGCCTTGCTCTCAGATAAGCAGGCACACTCATATCTAGACGCATCCTAGACTTGAACATACAGGCACATGAGCATGAGGGGCTTACCAGTTCCAAGGCTGGCTCCTCAAAGTGCTTTGACAGGGGAGCGGGGCAGGCGCAGACAGAGGTTACTCCTCTCAGGACCTTCACAGTCCTATCATTTCCTAGACTGCTGAATACATGCTCAAAAAGAAAACAAAAAGCAGTACCTATTCCCCTGACTCCCCCTAAACCTGGCTGCAGGGAATATGCTCCAAGCACTGGTGCCCTCCATGGAAACCAGTTCACCAACCCTTCCTCTGACATCCTGACCCCAAACAGCCCCCATCTCTCTGTGGATCTTACCCAGCACTCACGTTTTGCCCTTTTGCTCAAACCACCTCTCTAATTAGCTTTGTTCTGACATCACTGTTAACCTTTTGGATCCACTAAATCCAAAGCATTGTGCTGGAGAAGCCAAGTAAGAGAAACTAATGAACATCCCTTCCTTGGAAAACCTGCCCAGGCCATATTTCACCTGATTAAAACAGGGTAAGTCCCAGTTCCATGTATGCAGACACAGATAACAGCACATTACCTACTAAAATCAGGCAGGAGCACGAGATGCTGCTCTGCACTGAAAGAGGAAAGAAGTTGTGAGTTTGCTCCATAGACAGCTGTCAGGTCCTTGGACCCACCAGTTCTGCTTTGCCCACACTCAGACTACAATCTACCAGCTGTGTCAAATGTCCCATTTCCCCAAGTCTGCAGAGCTCAGAGAAAAGAGGATCCAGACAGTGCTTTATCTTGGTGACAACTTTCTTTTCTGAAATCAGTTGCGAACAACAAGTTCAGCTATTGCCAAAAAATATCACCAACAGCTATTAGCATCATCAGCCCTCGGTTATGTGGTTTCCCAAGTGGCGCAAGGGATGACAGATTCATATTAATGCCAGTCAGCGAATGGATTATAAATACTCCCCCAGCCAGTTGCCACCTGATAGGACTGTCCTTAAGTCCTCCAATTGTGAAAGGGAGTTGTCATCTCTAAATTTACCCACCAGCACGTACTGTATTAAACATACTACTCTGTGATCCTTGGTAGACGCTTGTACTGTAGCCCAGCATGGATTAGACCAGAAACTGTTAGTTCCACCAACCAGAGAGACATCTCACTATTGCTTATCTCAAGACTTCGATGGCAGAAAAGAGA
This sequence comes from Cariama cristata, assembly GCF_000690535.1. Taxonomy (NCBI): domain Eukaryota; kingdom Metazoa; phylum Chordata; class Aves; order Cariamiformes; family Cariamidae; genus Cariama; species Cariama cristata. The sequence goes on along the minus strand of NW_009606443.1, from coordinate 5,280 downwards.
AAGGGATGGGTTTGACAAGATGTGTTGGTGTATTGGTCATGCAATTGTCACAGTAGTCTCATCAAGTCTGAGTTAATAAAGTGATCAAAAGCTAGACCCACCTAACACCTTTCTGATGAGGTAAGAGCTGCTGTTCCTAAGGATAGCCTTCCCCATCAGAAAAATGTACCGCCACAACTGATATAAGTAAACCCACGCCAAGGATGGGGTGTCCAAAACCAGATCGAGCTGATACAAAGCAGACTGAGATACTATTCCCTGTAAAAAGCAGTAGGCAGGATGCTAAAAGTTTGTACACATGGACTATTCACTTGAAGAACCATACGTAATTAGATGGATTTAACTTCTACAAAACAGAAAGTAAACAAAAAGAAAGCAAGCAAGGAGCTCTACTTTTTTCTAGCTTTAGAACAGTCCTAGTGTCTGCAAATTGGGCAGATGTGCATGTTAGTGGCACCTGTCTGCAGTAGATTTTCTCACCCCAAAAAAAGGGTCTGCCTGAGTGGGAGGGCAGTTTGTAAATCATCAGTTCAGGGCACTTACCTAAAGTAAGCCCTTTTTTTTCCCTGTTGCTTGTTCATGCACAAAATCTTTCCAAGCTCATCAGCTGGAGACAGCACCTCATCCCTGTTGCTCCACAGCCACAGATAAAATTTGCCCTCAGTTAGCCAAAGACACGGGACTTACATGGCTCTTGGGGGCTGCAGGACATTTTGCTCCATGCTACATGACATTTGGGCTTTTTCTGGTTTCATGCCCGAGGTTATTCTCGAGTGGTGCTGTTCAGTGCTCCTGAGGACACCCAGCTGCTTGGGCTGCAGCAAGAGCCTTCTGCTCACCACCTGCGCCCGCAGCCCTGGTACCCCCCTTCCCCCAAACCCTGCGAGCCCTGGGGGCTCCCAGGCAGGGCTGCAGGTCCCACAAGATGGCACATGGCCACAGAGAGAGGGACATCAGCCCAGGAACCCAGTGGCTGCTTCTGGACAGAGCAGGCTCTCCCACCTAATGGAGACTTGCCCCATATTTCCGTTGTTTTCACTTGCTGAGCACTTTTTAGCAGTTGAGCCAAAATGGTATCTGCCCACTTTCTGGAAAACCACAAGGGAGAGCAAGGCTGGAAAATGATGCATCACAAAAATCCTGGGGATCTTTGCTTTGAGAAACTGTAGCACACCTCTGTGTTTAGGAAAACATTTGACCTTGTGCCTTTGTACCAGGAACAGGCATTTTTGTCACCTACGTGAGAATCGCCCTAACTGTAGCCAAGTTATACACTGTGCTAAATAGCAGTTTCCCCATGCTTTCTGCATACTTGGAAGACTGTAGCATCTTTTAACATCAAAATTACCTTTAACTCACACTGCAGCTATCTCACCTGGGGTATTCCAAATCAATGGATGCTTTTAACCCCAAACTCTGCACCTTAATTTTTTTAGGCAGTAGGAGTAACGCTTCTGGATTATTTCCTCCCCAAACATGGGATAGGCAAAAGCAGAACCAGTTGTACCTTCAAAGCACTCAGACACCCCTGAAATGAAAGAGGAACTGAAAAGCTCCGTCTCGGTGGTTTAGCAGCTTGCTGTGGAACTCAACAGGAGGGATACAGCCAAATGCTGAACGGCTGCTTGTTGCACAAGGACTGTGCATCCTGCGTGCTTTGTGAGACAGAGGCTTTAAGAAAAAAGTAAAGCTGAAATAAAACCAAAAGCCTGATGGGGAATGTACACAACAGAGTCACATCCTGAGTGCCGAGCGCCTGACTTTGCAGCTCGCACAATGTCCCTTTCACCTCATTTTTGCTCGTGCGTGATACATATAAAAAGTAGTTCAGAGTGACTCCGGTCATATGACAGGCTTTTTCAAAATGCAGATTTACTCCAGAGCTGCTGGAGTTTATCATAAAAAAGTACACACAACATCATTTACTCACATCAAAATGTAGAGCAGAAATCTGTACCGCAGGACATTTTCTCCTACTGAAACTGTAATGCAGCTAATGCTAACAAGTCACTCAGAATAAACGTGGTGGGAAAGAGAACAGCGGAGAGAGTCAACTAAGCAAATGAATCTACTCTGTTTCCATGAGATCTCCACCATGGAGTTACACCAGCAGTGAGGAGTCCATTGCCTCCTCCTGCACAGCACCTGAAGTCTCAGCACTAGCGCAGCCAAGGATCAGTCTAGCAGAGGATTTGCATCCCTGATGAAATGTAAGTTCCCAAGACAGGAGATACATGGTCATTTTCCGCTCCGTTTTGTCACAACTTCCATCACCTTAAGTGCAGAGCACTGCCTGATCAGGTTCATATTTTGTAAATATTATTGCTATTTTATGAACTTTGGCATCAATGAGAGCAAAGCTAGAGAGGCTGGAATATGACACAATGGCTTTGAGCTTGACTGTTATTTGTCCATTTTTTAAAGAGCGGGGAGGGAGAAGGAAAAGGATAGTTTAGAAATGTGGTTAAACACATTTTTTTCTCTAGAGGCATTGAGGTTTTTGCCTTTGCTTTGTTTATTCTTCTTTGAGACTAAGTAAAGTCATATTTTTAAACATAGGACATCCCCCCTTTCCTTTTTAAATACTGAAATTCTAGGAGTCAGCCTAGAGAGGGCTCAGGCTGCTCTGACTGCTTGGAGCCAAATGCATCTTTCAGGGTGTTTTCTTGTGGCCTAAGAAAGTATTTATTTTTTCAGTCATTCCACTTGGATGTACCTTTGTTCACTTTCCGGTTCCATTTCATTACTTTTTTCCTTTAAATCACAATATGTAATAGAGTTCCTAGTTTGGGTCTCAGTTCTGTTATGATACTTCAAGCACATGAGTGATCCTGGTAATTCAGATATTTAAAATTTGACCAGCACTTTAGGATCTTACTGAATCAGCGCTTACATATTTCCTTATTTCTCTTTTGGGGGTTTACTGTCTTTTTACTTTTCTTAAAAATGGATGCATAATCAAGCTCCGATACACACAAAACTAAGGGCACATTTTTACCAAAGCATGTTTTGACAGCATGAGAGGTGAAGATGAGGGCCCTGGTTGAATGCATGGATGTATCCCTCCTCTCCGGGATGGACTCTGCCAAACAGGAGGGCTGAAAGCCGTAGGGCAGCTAACTGAACTACCTGTATGGAGGTAGTCGGGGAAACAACTTCTATGGGACACAGTGAAGAAAAAAAGCCTCAGAAATGCTTCGGGATAGAGATTTCCACCTCCCCAGGCTGGCTGTGCCTAAAATGCATTTCCAAACCCGAAGAGCTGCAGGGAGGATCCTGAAGGTTTCAGACACAGTGTTGAGTATCTCCCAGCTGGAGCTGGAGGTCGGGAGTGCATCGCCCAAGCGAGTGCCCCGGGCACGGAAGGGCTGCGCCGGGGCGGACGGAGGGTTGGAGTGGAGAAGGCATCTGGGAAGAAGCAATGCTGGGCCTGACAGCTCAGAGACAGCCAGATGTTTTCATCATTATGGAAAAAATCTGTTGGTGCCTCTTTGCCCAGAGAAACACTAGAGGAGGAAATATCCTCTTGAGCTCTGATCAGGGCTGCATATTAAAACTGTGATGGGCCAGGGTCAAGAAACAGCAGAAATGGGAGGAAGGGATCTTTTCTGACTCCGACTCTAACATTCCACATGAAGGTGCCCCAAAAGGCTGCGCTGCCTCCCCAGGGACCTTTTCCCAAATCACTGCCTCAGAGAGCTGGAGAGACAGGGCCTGAAAGATGGGCCCAAGTGATGTTTCTCCAGCACCGCCGCCCCCAGCACTCCCTCATCCCTCCAGCGACAGCAGGTGCTGCCCCAGGGACGTGCAGCCCCGGGGACACCTAACCCTGGAGCTGCATAGCTCTGGAGACTCACAGCCCCGGGGTTGCAAGGAGACTGAGCACAGCAGTAACGCAACCAGGGGCTGGGGACAAAATCAGCATTGAAGGAAGCCCTCTGACCTCCTGGCCCCAGATGCCCCTGTCCACCCCAAGCCCCTGGCTTAGTGCTATAACCAAGACCAGGAGATATCCAAGAGTGAGACCCAGGGCGGGTTTTTCAGCCACACAGGGTGACAGGTTCCAGGTTTTTCTTTCTCTCCCCACATCCGCCACAGGGTCCGGTGCCTCTCTCAGCCCAAGCATCCCGCCGGGCTGCAGGACCCTGGGATACGGCCAGAGCCCCTTCCCCCGGGCAGCTCCTCGGGATTCATCCCTCCCGATGGATCCCCCCTTCCCAAAAGCAGCGCGGCCCCGTCCCCCACCGGCTCCTCTCACTAATTTGAGCTTTCAGGCACGAAAGATACGGTGCAATTAAAAACCAAAAGTAACCCCCGAGGACCGCCGGGGAGAAAAGCGTGCAAAACCGTAAGAAAACGCCAACAGCCAAACCAAAATCCCGCCGGTTTCTATAAGAAATAAACCCTGTCCGCGAAATAAAAGGGCGTTTAACATTTCATGCATCTCACTTGGATTTTTTTGTTCTTTAATTGACACATAGAAAAGGCGGGCGGCGTCTGGGCTTGGGAACGGACGGCAAATGGCGCAGACCTGGCAGGGAGGAAGGCAGGCACCAGGGCACGGCGGGGGACTCTCCCTCCCTTCCCCCCGTTCTTTCTTTTTCAGTATT
>NW_009606443.1:0-629 GCF_000690535.1 Cariama cristata | reverse complement strand
CTGCCGTTTAAATGATGCTTTTCCCTCTACCGCTGAAAAACGGGCTGATAACTAATGCAGGAATTGGGGGAAAAATGCAGATGTGCTTTTGATATATGCGAGCTTCTTTTGAAATTTAAAAAGACACTTGTGAAGATATCCGAAACGTGGAAATTTTACCCAGGGGAAAAAAAAAAAAAAGTAAAAATCTAGAAGAACTTTTACACGATTTTCGTTTCTTTCCACCCTTTTCTTCTTGACACACACTTGAAATATATTGTATTTTATGTTTGGTGAGTTGTATATTCATCAGGCTGATGAAAATACTTTCCCACGCGTACATTTGCCAGTTTCTCTCCCTCTTTCATATATTTTAATTGTGAACGGATTTCTTCCCAACCGTTTTTCTCTCTGCAAAACAAGCCGCGGGAACTCTCGGAGTTTCAGTTATATGGAGAGGATGCAGAAACGGGACGCTTCGGAGAAACCGACCCATTCCCCGTCAGACCACCACAAAAAAAAAGAACAACGGATAATTTCCCCGAGGAATAATCCCCCCGGATAATTTATTTCGAGGAAAAGAACGACTCCAAGGCCTGATCCTGCTCCCGGAGATGAACCGCCCGGGAGCCCCGTGGGGGCGGGCAGCA
>NW_009606442.1:14681-20734 GCF_000690535.1 Cariama cristata | reverse complement strand
CCCTGCTATCAGAGGCGCTGCCCACCCGCAGACCTCGTGTGCTCGGGGGGACGTGGGTACTGCTGGGGTTCTTGCCTCGCTGGTGCTGTCGGCTGTGGATTTTACTCAGGGAGGGCTTTCCTGCACCTGGAAGATCTCCGTTTGCAGCCTTTTCCCCCTTTTTCCTGCACGGTGGCAGACTGTCACCATCCGTCGGGCAGACAGGCTGTGCAGCTGAGCCGTGACTTCCCGTGGGCATGGGGTATTGAGCCGTGGTTCTGCTGGAACCCAGGCAGAAGTTGTGCTCAGCCCCGGTGCATCGCCTGGGGAGCCTGATCCGATGCTCCTGAGCCGGAGAGGGTCAGATCCCGAGTCCTCACTCCGGACAGGCCGCTGTCATACTTCTCATCGAGCAGCAGGGCAGCTGGCATGAGGGTTTAGGTGTCCCATGGTGGTTTATGCCAGGAATCTGGATGCTTCTTTAGCTGTGAGCTGCCTTCACCTGAGCCCACCATAATGCCCAGTTCTGGTACTATCCCCTCCACATCTCCCAAGCTTGCTGAGCCCCACAGGTCCTGGGTAGCTCTTTAATCTGCCAGCGCTGACGCTGTGCCGGGCTGTGTTCAGGCTGCAGGATGTCCACCCCGTGGCCGCACATCACAAGTGACACTTGACTTCTCCCCTGGGTGCCTGCTGGGTGCAGAGGGTGCCCTGGGTTCATCTGCAAGAATGGATGTGAGTGCAAGAGTCTGATCACTGCATGCAAAATTGTCCTCCAGAAATCCCCTTCTCCTGAGCATCACTGATGTAAGACGAAATAAGCACAGATCCTGCAATTTTAGGGCTCTCTACAGGTTTTGCTGCAACCAACAGTAGACTGGGCTGAATATAAAATGGGTTTTTCTGTTTCCCAATGCAAAGCTTTTGCTGTCAGAATGAAAACAGATGTTTGGCTGCCTGTTTAAGCCAGTTTTACAGAAAAACGCCTCTGGTTAAGACACTAGCAGTACTAGGATCTCCAGCCCCATCCTATTTACCTCTGTGCCTTCAAAGGCTGCCTGAGTGTAACTGTTCTTAAACTCCTCTGGACCTGGCGGAGCCTGGGTTGCTGCCAGAGAGGTATCCCCCTGCTCCCTTTAAGAAATAAGATGGGAAATGAATACCAAACACCACCCTGCGGGAGGAGGGTTTCAGAGCAGTGAGCTAAGGAACCAAGCGTGGCTTGGCACAGCATCGCGGTTGGAGCTCTACTCTGGATCCGAGTCCCCGGTGCCGTGTCCCCGTGTCCCCATCCGGCTGCGGGTGCCTTGCCATGCGCTGCAGGCACTCCGAGGAGCTCTTCAAAGGAAACCCAGTGGAAGACCTTGGCCCTAGCTCCTCTGCCGTCTTGCCAGGAAAAGGCGGCAGCAGCAGCAGCAGCGGGCTATCCCCCAGGAGCACCGGGTACACAGACCGACCTGGGAGACAGCCCTGCTTATTCAGTTGTTTAGCACATAGCTGCAGAGGGAGAGTGTTTTCCTACACCTGTTTTTCTGCTTTAACAAATTGATAGATGGCTGCTGATGTTTTGCTATGGGCCACCTAAAAGCACAGCCCGTGCACTGTGATGGAGCTCATCATCTTGCTGGTTCTCTTGTAGCTACGCAGACTGTAATGCTGCCCAGGAGCGAGGTGCAGGTCCTGGCGTGTCCCCCTTTGTGCACAGGGGTACAGACCAAGCTTGTTCTGGCCCCGAGAGCCACAATAGGGCTCTGCTGAATCACAGCTACCCGGGCACTCCTTCTGCCTTCGCAGGTTGCGGCTGGTGCTCTGACAAGTAGCTTTGTGTGTAAGCAGGGATTTCTTCAAAACTCCTGGGAGAAGCAGCTGGCAATGGAATAACTCCGTGGCAAAAACGTGTGTTTGTGTGTACTCCAGTCTAAACGGGAGAGGGAAAACATCCAGAGTTACGGAACTAATGCAAATGGAGTTGGCTTTCATCTCTCCCTGCAGCATCCTTTGTGGAAGGCATTTGCATTTCCCCAAAGTCAGTTCCTGCCTACCTGTCCCTCAAGTAAATCCAGAGCTACAGAGCAGAGGGAAGCCTTTTTACAAGATGAGGGGTGCCTCTCCAGATCTGGAGAGAGGTGAACGCAAAATATTTGAGAAGGAAAGCTCTTATTTTAAGGTAGCAACTCTGGACAAGGCAGAGGATTGCACGCACAGACTGCGCTGTGCCCCACTATTGAGTGCAGGGACAGGGACCTGAGCTCCTACCAGGCCACCACATGTGGGTGACCCTTCTGGGAGGGGGACGGAGGGGCTCATGCGTGTCTCTGACCTCGCCCCAGCACAACTCTCCGGGGTGACAGCAGGACGTGCTCCTGCGAGCGGGTGCTCGGAGCGGTCCAGCATCACCCCGTTTAGATGTGCTGGTCTCCCGTCTAACAGCCACCTGCCCTGGGGTCCCCAGGTGTCCTCTTTCCCCGCCCCCAGTGGTGCGGGGGGCTGCTGGGGCTGGGGGCTGCAAACACCTCCAGGGTGGACCGCTGCCATTTTGGAGGAAGCCTCCAGCTCAGCAGAGTCACAAACAAAACAGGATTTCATGAGCACTTTAGCAATAGCTATTAGCTATGCTAAAAGGATTAACAGCTCTGCAGGACTCATCAAGTGTTTAAAACATAACTCAAGCATCAAAGGCGGCTCTTATAGGCTCACATTTTCCCATCAAGTAACTCTGAAAATTCCTATCCAACTTAATTAAAACATCCACTAGGCTCGCTAAAAGCAAAAAAAACAAAGGCCTTTTTTCCTTAAGCACCAATCAATTTTGAAGAGAGGAGTTTACAGAGAAGTATGAAGACTTCTTTGTTAAAGAATCACCTTTGTGAAAGTCTCCTGTCCCCAGACTACTGTGTCTGATTAATCTCAAGCTTTCCAAAAAAGAAATAAATATGGTTTTTTGGTAGTGTTGTTTTTTTTTTTTTTCCCCTGGCTAGAGACCACAGAAGAAACATGAAAAAGTGAGAAAAGCTTTGTAGAGAAAGTTAGAAGAGAGGGTGGAGGAGTGTCAAAACCAGACCTATAATAAGAAACAAGCCACTGAAGTGCTGGTGAAAGTACCTTTCATCTTGAAGGCTCCAAAGGGCTGTGCAGTGCATGAATACACAGAAGAGCTGGAAAATAATCGACGACAACAACTAGCATCATGAGATGAAGTCACCACCTTTGCTGGCAGCCGAGTCGCGGCAGGCAGGTCACCGGCTCACTCGCCATCAGTCCCTCACTGCCTCTCTGCTCGCTCTGCTTGCTGGTTTTGTCACCGGTGTTGGGAACTGGCTCAGCCAAGTTACTTTGCAAGACTCCAGGCTAAAGTTTTAGATGCCACACTTGTGTGACACTTACATGAGGACGTGTGGTCCTGAGCTGTCCCGGCATGGCCAAGGCGTGACGGTGCTCATCAGCCCCTTCCCAAGCCCCTTCCCTCATGTGCTTGGTCCCAGGCAGCATCACCATCATCTCCTGTAGGGTCGTGATTTAATTCTCCTTCCCTGTGATGTGCCCAGTCTCAGGACGATGTTGGGTCATCCCCAGGCTTCAGCGTACATCCTCCCTGACCACTCTCACCCGCCTCTGTCTGCCTCGGAGGCCTTAGTTATTTTGAGTGTCCCGGGGAAACTTAAAATCGGTACAGAGGCTGCCTCTGTAAGAGGTATAAGTGGGGTGGTGTCACTGGAGCTATGGGTGCCTTAAACACAATATTTAAACTTGGTAAATGCTTTTTTTTGACATCCACAAAGGCCTTGAACATTTTAGGATTTCATCCCATTATGTTAATTTTGTTGGTTTTGATCAATAATGAATTGGCATCCCCCCAAAAAAGGATCGAACGGCTCCTTCCTTTCCTCTTGTTTATGGGTGAGTTTGATTTCTTCCTCTTCACACTGTCCTGTCTGGTCAGAGGGTGCCTGGAAGGGTGGTGCTGAGAAATGCCATCTGGAGCAGAGCTGCTCCTCCTGCATCTTCCGGAGAAGATCTGCAGCACGCCTTGCCTCTTTCCTTCCCACTTGGCCATTTTCTCGAGGCAGATTGTAGGACTTGAGCAGTCAGTCTCCCACCCCTGGGTACCCTCTGGGCTGCCCCGGGGACCCTCCACGCTCCAGTGCTAGGGACGGCAAGATGCAGTCATGCAGAGCCGGTGGCATGGGGAGGTGTGGGAGCGCAGACTTTATACCATGCACTCGGAGCACGGTCGGGATGTGAAATGCAGGAATTAGGAGGTAGACAGGGTTTTTACATCAAGTGTTTATAGCACCTTCCTCACTTTGTGTCTAGACATAGCTATAAATGAGGGAGAGGGCTATTACCTAGGAATAAAACTACTGAAACCAGCCCTGGAGAGCTTGTTGCTGTATTTCCAAGGAACTGGGAGATTCCTTATGATTAATGTAACAATATCGAAGGCTATAAACTCACCACAGTTGGGTACTGAGTCAGGGGACCCACTTACAATGTACCTGCCACTTGCAGCTTAGACTAAGCATTAACTACGGTCTCTTGCCAGCCCTTGGCCATTCCTAGGGCTGCCGCTCGCTTACAGATCACGGGTTCAGTTCAACTGACTCCACCAACTGCAATGGCGTAATAAAACAGCCCGGCGATCGCTGAGGTATAATTTCTTATTGCAGTGTGGACCAGCGGTGGTACGGAGGAGAGGAGAGGCTGTGAGCAGAGCCCGGACCGTGTAGCTTGCTGGGAAACTCTGCCTTCACGCCTGCTAACTTCAGGCAGGGAAAGCAGGAGCTCTGCCGTGTGCGCGGACAGCCTGTGCCACCGCTGACCGCTCCGAGCGGTGCCGTGTGTCTGTCCTTGCTAGTTTTGGGGGGGCTTCAAGCGCCTGTGCAGTTGGGAAATGCCTGGGATCTGAACTCAGAATCCCCAGTCCCCATCCCAGCCCTGATGCACAAGATCGTGCCCTGTAAATACTGGTGGGAGAAGTTAGACTTCAGGGATCTCATTTTTTTGGATGCAAATTCTTTTCTCTGATCTCTGCTTCTGCCACATCCAGCACAGCAGGGTCTCAGTCTCTGCCTAAGGCTTTGCAATACTATTACAGCATCAGCAAAGGTAATAAAGAAGAGGATGGACTCCCTGGAAAAATACCGTGAAGCAAATCAACGATATGCTCTTGACAGTGTGCACAGCGAGAGCACAAAGACTTATTTTTTCAGCTAAGAGGAACCTGCCTGCACTAGGTCTGAATGATGGAGTGGAGTGGCAGGGATGTCTCTTCTGAGCCCTCCATTGAAGGGCTGTCATTAGAGGCTGAAAAAATGGAAGGAAAGGGGTCACACCGACTGTTGGGACATGTTGGGACCTGCTAGCCCATGGCTGACCTGCCTTCCGAGGGAGGAAGGATGGGAAGGAGCAGCAGCGCGAGCAGTCGGGGCAGGGGCAGCAGGTGGGAAATTAGGGTCAGCCCCTTTGTGTCTGTAGGAGATGCTCCCCAACTTAGGTTTCCTCCCCTAGGTTAAGTTTCCTTTTCCAGATTAGGTTTCCTCCCCAGATCGTGCGCCGTGTCCAGGCTTTGTCCCCCTGCGGGAGTTTTCTTGTGCCATGCATTCAAGATTAGGAGGCGCTTGGGTAATACAGGCCTCTGAAGTACCTAAGATCTATTAAAAGCTGCTCTCATTTGACTCCATAAAGAATGCCGTTGGGAATACGGCAACGCTTCTTGGATGTGAGTAAATATTGGCCTTGAATGAAGTCACTGATAATGGGAGATAAGTTATCAACAGCTGTTTAACCTAATATTACTTCCATAGGAGATAACACTGAGCTTTTGCAAGAGGTTAATAACTAAATGCAGAATCCATCACTGCATACAAAGACACCTGACAAACTGCAGCCTTAATTTTTTCCCTGGAGCTTTATTAGAGCTGGAGGAGCACGTAGCAGGGAAATGTGCTGGTGGGTCAGGCCCGGCTCCGGCAGCAGGCAAAGGCAATACTGTTGAGCACGCAGCTCTGTGCACTGACCAGGAGGACAAGCGTGTTTCCCTGCGGGTCCAGCTCCTCCAGATCAGAGGGGCTGGG
>NW_009606442.1:700-14660 GCF_000690535.1 Cariama cristata | reverse complement strand
TTTTGTAGCCGCTAATCAGGCTTGAATCCCTGCGCTGGGCAATGCTGGCGTTGCACATCCGAGCACAGTGACCACGGAGCAAAGAGTGAAGGAAAGTAGGTTATACCCAGCATTAATGCAGATAGTTGGGAGGCGGTGTCAAAACACAAAGTGTGCATCAGTTGCAGGTCACAGGATCCCCACGAAAGGGAATGCAGCTGATCCTGTGCAAGATTTTAGCCCACAGTTATGGGTGTATTTTCTCCATTGTCTGAGAAGGCTACTGGTCTCTGGTATGTCTGTTAGAGCCTGCTGATCGACCTGTAATTCCATAGGGATTTTAGAAAGAAGAGGTTGGCAAGGGCCAGAAGCACTCAGGGAGATTGGAAAGGCTCTGCTAGCAAGCAGCGCTTGGCTCTGCAGCCAGCCGCACGCACCAGGCTTCTCCGCAGAGGGGCTTCTGCCCTGGCGTTACCCAAAGCACAGAGCTGAGGCAGAGGAGATGTCTCCAGCCACCTGCCCACCGCTGCGATTTAGGACTATGCCGGCTATTTTAATTACGTTCCTCTCGCTTGATCCCAGCCATAGATGCTGTAGCCTTTCAGTGTTCAGCTTCACAAGTCAGAGCCATCTGCTGAGGGAAGGGCTGGGGTGGGATGTGGAGGGAGCGGACCCCCGCCTGGCCTCCTCTGCCTGCGGGAGCCACAGGGCTTCTCGGTGCTTTCCCGAAGCATCAGGCGGACACGAGGTCACTGAGGCTGGGACATGCCTTGGATGTCTCCGAAGACACTGATCAGCTTGACCGAGCCCTTGGCGCAGACTCCTGGCAGGAGCTGGGCTGGCTTTCGGTGCTCCTGGCTCCCAGCCCCTGCTTTATCCAGCAGACCACACTTCTGCTCAGCAAAGCTGGCTGCAGATGCTAGGACAGCAGCTGCAGTCCTATTGATCCCTGTGGGGATGATGAGCCCAAATGAAGACCCTTGGGAAATCAGCACAGAATATAAAAATCTGGCTGCAAAGCAGAAGCTCGGACTGTGATAGCTCTGCAGATAAACCCGGGTGAGAGCCCAGCTGTGCAAAGCATCCACAGAGAGCCTGCTTTGAACGCAGGTTTGGTGCTCAGGATACGTAAGGAAATCTTCATCCCTTCCCACGTGCCCATCACATCCTTCCCTTCTCCCAGAGGAAGCATCTGGAAGTGGATCCAGGTCCCTGCACCCACGGAGGGGACAAGTCCTCGATTCCCCTTGGGCCAAGTGCTTCTTCCTCAGGTTGTGAGGCTGGAGGGAGCAAACAGACGAGCACCTTGGAAACATGCTCTCTCCAAACCTCCCACGGTCTCAGGGCGGGGAGCGTCAGAGAAACACTGTGGCCCCCACAATGAGAGAAGTCTCTCCGTTTCCCACCACTGCCAACAGCTGTTGCACAAGTAGATGAGGACATACACATTTGCATGCCACGCTGCACTCCTGGCATTTAAATCGTGTCTGTTGAAATAGCTGGGCATAGGGTTGTGTGTGCCTGAAGGCACTTTGGCCTTGCTCGGGTAGGCAGTGGAAAGCTGCTTCACTCCCCAGCACGTTATCAGCTCCGGGTAGTTGCTTTTGGGCTAGCCCCATTAAATAGTTCATAGCGTTACCTGCTTAGGCAAGCACATCTCTGGGGTCTTGCTAGTAACTCCAGTTAAGAAGAAAGCTACTATTATTAATCCTTGTACGTGCCTGCTTTTTCCCAACTCAAGCATTTCAGCTGAATTTTTCCCCCTGTGCTGTTTGCAAACCACGCAGCGTGCGAGCGTGCCCTCACCCTTCCCACACACCAGACCGAGCAAGATAGCAAACAAATTGCAGGTCCCTGGTTGTCCTTAGCAATTAGCAGATAGCTCAGGCTGTCGGCTGCCGCTGCCCTGGGATGGCTTTTCTGTTCCCTGAGGGTTCATTTCTGCAATAGCATCAGAGCCGGGCGGTTTAGGTTAGCTTCTCTATAGCCACCCCCTGCCCTTGCACGTCATTTACATTGCGAGGTTAAAGCGTAGTCTGATGGAAACTTTATTATTAAAGATCCTGAGTTCTTGCGTTATTAAAGTTAGGACAGCCTGAGTTGACCCCTGTGGGCTTGCATGCCTGCATTTAAAAAGCATAAGATATGACTGTAGATCTGCTGGCAGCACGTAAGCGATTTCCTCGTGCTAAGGCTGGGCAAGCTCTGCATCCAAGCCACTGCTACCTGCTGCGGACCGTAACCTTGTGATTCTCTTCCAGAGCTGGATCTTAAAGTCCTACTGCAGTTTACCTCTGCAAGTGAGATCCTGGCTGGCAACTGCTTCCCTGGTTTTCTGCATTTCCAGGAGAACCTGCTGCGGAGTGGTTCTGCTGACCAACACCTGCCCTTGCCCCATGCAGGCTGCGTGCCTGCCCTTTGGCTTTCCAGTCTGCTGGTACCGCACACCAGCGATGCCAACGGAGCTTTCATTGCTGCTACACGTCATTTTCCTGGGCAGCATCCACAGAATTAATTTACCTGTGGAGCTGTCGGCTCCTATTCTAAAGTTTTCTTTTAATCCCTTTGCAAAATATCCAGCTTCTGGTTTGCTCTTGTTTAAATTCCCCTGATGTACCTTAAATTTCAGTGAGCATGACCGCTGGTTTTCGGCGTGTGGCACAGCAGTGAGCTACCTCGGGCTCCCCGGGAAGGGAAGCCTCTTCCCTCCGCTCCTCCCCATCCCTTCTGCAGTTTCAGTAATATAATCACTGGTTTGTTCAGTTCTTATTTCCCTGATAGAAATCAATCTCATGTTTTCTTTGATATTTTCCTTTGATTTCTTAGTTTTTCTGATCTTCCCACAGCTACACAACTCGTCCCACCTAGTAGCCAGCACAATTTTTCACCTTGCGTAGCATCTTGTGCCCTTAGACTTGGGGCAGTGCTTGTGCCTCCCTGGCTCGGGCTGGAGGTCATGGTGGTGCTTAATCACCTCTTAATTAACTCTGTCCTTCTGTGTAACCAGGCTTTGGCAGTGAAGCCTCGCAGTCCTACGTGGATCTTGCCTCAAATTCACGGGAAGAGAGGAGCGTCGCTTTGAACTCTCTCTTTGCTCTAGCAGGGGAAGTATAGGAAATTTATAGGTGCAAAAGAACTTTGCAAAGTTGCGCCGCACTCCGTTTCCTTGGCAAAAGCAAAATAAAGCCACGCAGGGAAGAAGGAAGAAAGAGTAGAGAAAAATACAGCAGACATCAAAGGAAAAAATGCTGAAGGAGAGGGAAGAACTGGCACCCTTAATGTGAATTTGGGCAGAATTTATAAACCTGAAGTCAAATAATCATAGAGCTAGGGTAGTTTAGGTCACATTATTGGGACTCATTGCTCTTCATTAACCTTCCAGCCACCCGAGTTCAGGTGTCAGCTCAACAGCAAACCACAGCCGATCAAAACTTTCTCTGTGAAAAATTGCTGGAAAATTGGGTTTTCAAGTGACTGAATAGGATTTTATGAGGGACCTGCCTTCCTCAATACTGTTAAATCATTCAGGATCAAAAATCTGAAAATGGCTATTTGGACCTGAAATCCAGTACTGGGCTCCAGCCAAAAAAAAAAAAAAAAAAAAGCTGAAAAAATGCTGTTGCATTCATTTGTAAGCAAGGAGCCTGTGTTTTCCCCTACACACTCCAGGGAATTTCTTCCCCCTGCCTCCCCAAAGAGGTGGAGCAGGATCCAGGCACTGCCTTGCCCAGAGAGTAACACAAAAAACCACTTTGATTCTTCCCACAGTGAATAACCTCGTTTTTCAGCTGTCTCTGCTGGGGATGCTCTCCCCTGGCTTGGTGGTACAGGAGTAGGCAGGGAGAGAGTAAGAAAGATGCCGTTGAGCTGGGAAGGAGAGCCGGCTCAAGCAGCTCTGGGATGAGAGTTGTCCATCACGGCCGTTTATTTGATTGGGAGAAAAAGTGGAAGCGGGTCCAGAGAGTGAAAGAGGCTTTATGATTTATCAGGGGCTGAGAGAGGCAGGCCATGCGAGGCCCAGGTCTGCTGTTTTATTTCTTCCTTGCCCCTGTGGAATATAGGAATTACTGCTGGAATGACAGAGGTGTCAGATGAGAACTGCCAGGTGAGATGTTACTTATGGTGGATGCCGTGTGAGGAGTCTTGGAAGATGCGGTGGAAGCCCGGGCGAGCAGACCAGCTGCAGGCAAAGAGACTGAGTTTGGGTAGCGGTGGGTGGTGATCGCACCAAGGACCCCTGATCACAGGCTTTTGGTTCCACGGTGGCCTCCTACAAAATTCGTAGCCGCTGTGCTGGGTGACCACGCTTTTTGCATTATATTACATTCCCAGCAGAGTGACCTGCTCAGATTGAGTTGTAGCCGAAATGTAAGCAATCAGGCGTGCAATGTTCTTATAGCATCCCAGAAGCTTGGTGGGACCCTGTAAACTACTGAATGTTTGCCCAGTGCGTGCAGTGGAGGGAGTTAAGGGTCCCTCCTAAAACTTGCAGCCTGTGCTGCTGCTTGGCGTGAGCTCTGCCTGTCCCCTGCGGCGTGGGGGTCCTTTAGTGGCTGTTACTGCAAAGATCGTAGGGGACCCTGCAGTGGCATCAGCAAGTACAAATGCAAAATCCCACCAGTAGCTTCTGTTGGTCTTCTGCATCACGTTATCTGGTTTAATATAAAGTGTCTGCAAGCCGTCGCTGGGCAGGAATTCATTGTCAGCCAGCTGTCAAGCTTAATTGGGTTGTCCTGTAAAATATCTTGCATATAAGTAAATCAAAAAGAGCGGGGCCCATAAAAAGGCCAGCATGTAGCACATTCATGTTATTTATAGGCTTCTCTGTGGTGCTCATCACCATGGCAGCTGTGAAGGTTGATGCTGACAGTTGTAAGGAAATGTTTTAAGAAAGCCACGTGTATGAAATAAAGCGAGGCTTACGCGTCCCGGTGGAGCTGGAAGACAAGGGTGCGGTGTCCTGCAGGGAGCCCCCAGCCCCACGACAGCGGGATGGGTGGGGAAGGGGACATGGCAGGCTATAGCAGGTCTGTGGGCTAAGGGGCCCTGGGCTTGTAGAGACCCCACCTCCGGTGCCCTGCATCATGCCATCTCCGTGGAAAAGTTAGGAATAAAACCCAACTCCCGTTCTCTGTGTTCTCTGCACCGGTGCTGACCCAAAGCTCCATCCTTCCTTCTTCCAGCCTGAGTTTATTCATCACCAGTTTATCCTCGTCTGTTCTTGTGACAGTCCTTTGGCTTAAATAGCTCTGCTCCGTCGCTGGTGCTTATGGCCCTGCTGCGCTTGGCAGTGCTGACCCTGCCTTGCCAGGCTGGTGAGTGGGGTTTGTGCAGGACGTGCACCCCACAAAGCATGGCATAGCATGGCATAGTACAGCATGGCACGGCACGGCACAACACGGCAGCTCAGCAACACCAGCCAGGTGCATTCCTGGGCTGGCTGGGGCTGCCAACAGCCCCTGCTGAAACTGAGGCCAAAGGGCCCAAAGGTACCTGCGTGGAGGAGGCTGGAGATCACGTTGTCCAGTTTCTCCTCTTCAGGATGAAGCCCTCAGTTACCAGCCTGTTTTTCATACCTTTCTGTTTAATTATACTGAAGCCAGTGGGGATTGCTCACTCCAACCTTACTTTCTACGGCTGGCTTTTTTATAATGGGCTTTCTACTTAAAAAGCAAACAAAAGTAGCATCTTCTCATGTCAGTTCTGTAATTGGCAGGTAAAAAGCCCACTCCAGCCACATCCAAGCAGAATCAATTTGAGCATCTGTGCCTCAGTCTTTGCCTGGAAAACAGCCTCTTGCAAAACAAGCTCAGTCCCAGCAGCATTGCTCCAGAATAACTCCCAGGGAGATGTATAGCAAACCCTCAACGTGGTCCTTTTATTCCAAAACTACCTGGTCTCTCAGCTGGTGCTATTGATCCTAATTCCTCCCTACACCTGGTCAGGCTCTTTCTCTCAGTGGATATGTCTCCATCTTCTTGCTTGCATCAGGTTGTTTCTTTCCCTCAGGGTGTCACAGCTCAGCCCTGACCCTAGAAACCCAGGACTTTTAAGCCAGCCTTTCATGGATCTCTCTCTCCCTGTGAGAAAAGCTTTCTATAAACGTGAATCTTCCTTCTCCTTAGCTAGCCGTGGCTTTTCCATCTTTTGTCAGGAGTTTTTTCTCTGAGGACTGGGGGAGGTCTCCTGAAGAGGGCTGTTTCTCGGCAGCATCCCCGGTTCATGCAGTGCCTTTCCTGCCATCCTTCCTCCTCTGCGGCACAAACCAAACCGTGCCGGTTTTCCCCTCACATGGGAATAAGCAGGTCCTTCTTCCCCTCCTGTTTGTGTCTCCCCTCCACGCTCTCCGCAGGCAGCCCTAGTTCCCTGCCTCCCGTTGGTGATGGACTTTTTGTTTCCATGAAACAAATGCCGTATCCCCACCACAGCCACCCGTGGGCTTGAGTAACTGCTCCCAGCCCTGCACCTGAGCCGCGGCGAAGACTTGTTCCTCACCATGACAGGAAAGCCCCAGGAGACATAAAAGTCATTATTAAAATCACTGTTTTTGCCTGTTGATGGTAACCATATTTCTATTCCTGCAGGAGCATGCCGGTTCACACGTATGCATTTGTAAGCATTCGATTTATGCTTTCTTAGTAACAGTAAAGTGCCTTTGCCAAAGGCATTTGGTTAAAGAGCTGAAGTAAATAAACATACCAGGAATTTTTTCTGGGGAAAGGGAAGACGTGGGCTGTCCTGGTGCTTACACAACCTCTCCACTAGCATTTACTGCCCTGGGACCTACTGTTAGTCCCACGGACACGATGGGTCCCGCTCACAGAAATGAGCCCACGGGGGTGATGAGTGTTAGGCAGTGGGTGCAGTGCTTTCTCTGGCTCCTACAACTCCGTTCAAGAGCTCTCCTCACAGAGCAATTACATAGGGTCTCTTTTTGCCTCTAAGACTTATATGCTTATTAAGCTTTCTACAGCGGAGAAAAGATTGCAAGGCAATTCAGCTTGCTAGCTAGGTCATGAATCCATGTATATGTTATGAATGGCAATGATATGCATGTGCCCTGGGCTCTACCCAATCATATCAAGCAGTAATACAAGTCAGGAGGAAAATAAATCTTAATACCAACTGCCCTACATGAAGCAAATACTTATTTCACGTAAAACCTAATTCTAGAATGTCAAGACTGTAGCCAATCCACTTTGTCTCACCATGACTTAGCATAATGACATACATATAGATATGCATATAGATATATAAATCTATATATTTGTAAACACACACACTCTTTTTTTTCCTTTTTTTTTTTTTTTTTTTTTTTCTGAATATAAGCACCCCAAGAGCCAGCACTTGCTCTCTCAGCGAGGAATCTCTCTGCACACTAGCAATCCTCCTCTTCCTCGCCTGGGCACAGGGAAGGCAGTGCGGGCACCCAGCCCTGCCACGTTAACACGCAGTTAGCGTTATTTCTTTGGGCAGCAGCAGCTGGGAAATGCCAAAGCATGGCTTTAACGTTGACTTCCAGCATGGCTGGGATCAGCATGCAGCCCTGGGTAAAACAAAGCGCTGATGGGCATCAGGCCCCGGGGATGCTGGCAGGAGATGCTGCCTGCAGCCCTCCCTCCCTGGCCGCCGCTGTAGTGATCTCAGCTCTGGCAAAACGGCAGCGTCAAAATGCGCTGTAGCGTGGGATTAAACAGTTTGCGTGCCCTTTGTCTGACACCCACGGAGAGCGTTTGGGGGAAATGCCAAAGGTTTCGAGGGAATGCCCCGAGGGAGACAGGATGTACTCAGATTTTCCAAGTGCTCTGGAGAAAGTTGCAGAGAGCTTTGCTTTTCAGCAAGAAAAGTATTTTTCAGCATTACGCTTTCCTGCATCCTCTCTGTGCTGAGTGTCTGAGTTCATTTACGCAGCTATATTAACTTTCAGTTCACCTTTCAGTGGTGTTTCCCTCCTCCGTATGCTTTTTCCTATGCACAGCATCCTCCAACGGGCATGGTTTTATAGGAAGGGTTTGGATGTGCAGCAGTGGGATGGCGTCAGGAGAAGCCTGTCTTATTCCTCCCCGACGACACGGTGATTCACGTAGCAGTCTGTGCCAGCCAGCTCCAGGGGGGATCCCCAGGGGCACCCTTCTGACCAGAACCATGCTAGGGCTCACGCAGCCGCTCCCTGTGATGCTTCTGCCTGCCCAGGTCCTTCGAGGCCCCACACAGCATCGGGGAGGCCGGGGCATGGGGCTGGTGGCCCCTATGGTTGCATTAAGAGCCTTGCCATCCTTGCCATCCGGGAAGGCAGCAGGCTGTGGTGCGGCTGCGGAAGGTTTTTGGCTTGCGCTGGAAGCCAACGTGGAGCGTCTGGCACCGGAGAACAAGGCTCTGCATGTGAGCCAGGCAAGTCTTGCAGGCTCAGGAGCCAGAAAGCAAAGAGAAAGGCATGGCTTCGGATTCCTCTTTCAAGTATTGCCGTGATCGTGAAGCCACTCATGAAAAATGTGTCGTGGGAGGTCCAAACGCTTAGGACCGGCTGCCGGTGCTTGTGTGATGCCACATCGCGGTGTGGGACAACTCTGAAGAAGCAAATGTCCATGCCAATGTGTAGGGGTGTGGGGATCCCCAGAAGCTGTGGGAAAGGGGCTGTGCTGGGGTGCTGTTCTCCCAGCAAAGGGGAAAGGTCTGCCAGAGCCACCCCGAAAGGAACAGAGGGGTGCTGCCCCCCTGGGAAGGTGCAGTCCCACCTCTCCGCTGGAGGAGCAGAGCAGGTACAGGAGATGAAATGACCTGCTGCTCTCTGCATATTAAAAGAAAATGGTGTTTCCTGGCAGCACTGCAGATCTGACATCTTGATCCATCGAAACGCCCTCAAAATATAAATGAGGAGGAAGTGATCAAAGCCCCCAGTGCAGGGAGAGGTTCTCCTCCCCACTGCTGCCCTCTCCCAGGGTGGGAGAGCCCCGCTACCCCGCGGCGGGGTGGATGTGGATGGGGGCTCCCACCGCAGCACCGGTTTGTGGAGAGGTTTGACTGGGCAATGCATCACTGAGCCCATTGCTTCTGGCTCAGCCTGAGCAGTTCTGGAAGGAGAAGCTGATTGTGATTTAAAGATGTCAGAATCAGGAAATCCATCATGTCCTTTGCTAATCTGCTGCTGTGATTAATTACCCTCACCATTAACTGGCCATTAGAAATATACACCTTATTTCCAACCTAAATTAGTCCCTGGGCATGGCTGCGCCACACGATGATGCATGGAGGAGCGTGCAGGGGCTGAGCGACACCATGGGCTGCAGGCACAGACACCCACTGCCACGTGTGCGCAGCCACTGCCAGCACCCACGGGCCAGGAGCAAGGGGGATGGGAGCCCCCGTGATGGACACCCCCCAGAGTGGCTGGGCGGGGGGGGGGAGTGGCTGTGCGAGGGGGATGTGACCCCCACCAAAGGGCTCAGGGATGTTGCAGGGGCGGTGGGGTCAGTGGAGGAAGCAGGAGGGGGAAAAGGGGCAGCACCCTGCCCCAGCCCCTCGCAGGAGCATCCTCAGGACCCGCTCACAGCACAGTACATCACGTACCGGTCTTCTTCCCACGCAGGAAGAGTCTTGCTCTGGCTCTGAGATAAATTGTGCAGTAAATTAAGCCTGATCTGCATGAAATTTCCTCCGCGTGTACCTTCCAGGGTGAACCTGAGAACAGGTTTTATCCAAATTCTCCTGTCTTTTGTCTTTAATTTAAAAAGTTAGAATCTTCTGTAATTGCCTCTGTGCTTGTGGAGTATTGGGGAATACTAAGAAACCCTCCAGTGGCTAATTGAATGCCTTATAAATGTTCCGACTGTAAGCAAAGTTCTCTGTCTTACATTATAAAGATATTTAGGTCCAATTCTGTGCTAGGTTGATAATTTTATGAGGGTTTTTCATATCTTTTGGACGCAATATGGAATGGATCATTACCTTTTTTTACACATAATTGCTTTTATCATCCAGAAATATTCAGTATTTAATGATAATAAAGCACCTCTGCTAAGGAGGCCAAACACCATATACATTACTGCCTCAGGGTGCTATAGTGCACGACTCCTCAGCGCTGCATTTCTGGGTGTCCTCCTGCCCCCTTGGCAGAGGGGAATGCTGAGGCCAGGGGAGCAGCGGCTCACCCCAAATCACCCTTTGGCCGGGAGTGAAGAGCACTTTGATGTCCTGAGGTGCAGGCTGGATCCCCACAAAATTGGGAAATTTTCTCGGTTTCCCTAGCATCCACATTTCCTGGCTTCCCGGTGCCTTGCTGGCAGCAGCCAGCACACGGAGGATGCTTCTGCAGTAGCTGGGGACGAGGTGGCCAAGGTCCCTGGTGCAGGCACCGCCGCATTCTGCCGCCAGGCTCAAGGAGAAGATCAGGAGCGGTCTGCCTTGCTCCAGCCCGTGGCAGGCACAGAGTTTCTCTTGAATCAGCCAGATTGCCTTGAACAAAGGAAACTTGCTTCTCTTCGAGCAGCCGGGTTGCCACCTCTCTGCCGGCTTTGCTCCTCGGAGGCAGGGATTCAAACCCAGGTACAGATGTTTGCTTACCGTGTTGCCCATAGCTTTCCAAGAATGCATTTTTCAATAGTCTTCTACAGCTTTTAATTAAAAGCACTTGCATAATTTCTTAATTATTTATTAACTCTTTATAGATGCTACAAGCCCATTGCAGATGTCAGTGGAGTCCTACTGATGCTTATAAGCTCATCAGCAGACATTGTAATTGATGGCTATAAGCAATCTGCCGACCTGTTGGGCCCTGCAACAATTGATTAACTGTTCATTAAAACATCCAGAAATATTTATGAACCTTTTATAAACTATTTATAAGTAGGAAGGGACAGATTTATTCATTACTGTTCATGGGCTTACAGTGGAGGGACAGAGGGAGCCCCGAGCTGAGGCTCCAGCAGCCCAGCACCAGGCAGCAATACGTCCAAGGAAACATGCCCAATGTCACAAGAAAGCCTTCATCGCGCCACCCTTTTTCCCAAATTACACTAGCCTCCTTCAGGCCCCGGCAGGGTCAGGTTTCCTCACGGATGTGGGTCATTCTCCCAAGGATGAGAAATAACACAGAATGGAGAATTTTCTGCTATTTTGCAGAGTCAGGTAGTTTAGCTAAGTAGGGGCTGGCGAGAATCCAGCAACAGCTCTTTAATACACTGTTGGGCTAAACTTAGAGGAGAGGATGAGCAGACTTGTGTGCTGCTTTGCTTCTAGCGGGATAGGATTAAATTACCCATCCTATTTTCCTTCATATTAGTATGCAGGGGTATAAAGAGCCAAAGGCAGCGGCTGCCAGCAAAACCCCACCGGCTGCTGGGTGCTCTCGGGCGATGAGCTTATTCCTGCTTTAAGTTGGGGATGGAGCGTGAGGCTCAGGTTCAGGGCTCACATCCAAACATGACCCTAGCATGGATTGTTTAGTTTTTGTTTGTTGGTTTGGTCCCCCCCCCGCCCCCAGATCAATTTCCAAGTGGATAATGAAAAATATCTGTTTTCTACTACTTTCAGTGCAGTAGGGCAAGGGAAGGTGGAGTGGCCTTGCTCAGCTTAGACTTCCTGAGTCTTTTCCGTGTTCCTGATATGTAGCATTTGTACCAAACGATGGAGACTTTCCTGAGCGCTACCCAAAACCAGTAATGCTGTTTCTCGCTGCAGAGCCCCAACACACACACTGCTGCTGTGGGTTATCTCCGGCCCACGGAAATGTGTATTGCTTGACACCGAGGAACCTCCTTGTCTCTGGGAGCTCACCATCACCAAACAGAAGCTGCAGATATAAACTTCCCATGTGTTGACAGAAGAAATGACGCCTGTAATAGGATCTTAGCATCTACTATCACTTCTAACAGTCCATCTATAATCTCGCCTGCAGCAGATGCTGTCTAGAAAGACACAGGGATAAGTGATGACTTCCCAGGAGCTGGTGTTTGGTGTAGCATGTCTATCAGCTAGCAGAAAGGGGACAGATGTGCCCTATGTTTATTGCAAGAGGTTTGTTCTTTCCTTCTCCCTTATCTGCATTGTTTTCTTTCTGAAGATGCTCAGCCAACCGCTGTGGGCCAAACCATCTGTGAACTGGAGGGATGACTCCTTGCTCAGCAGAGAGGGGGATCCCAGCATTAGCGGCAATCTGACAGTGGCAGATTTGTACAGCAATGAATGTTTCAAGATCTTGTTTAAATTTACAGAAAGAGTATATTTATGCACATGCAATTCATTCAGTGGAAAGCTGCATATAGATATTATTTAGTTATGAACTGGACTAATTCAGCATTTGTGCTGGGCGTGCCCTAATCAGTTTAAAGCTGACCTGAGGTCAAATTTGTGCAAGCCTGAATCTAGCTGTGCTCCCCCAATCCTGCCGTTGCTCAAGGCCAGAGGCTTGTAGGGTATCCTGTAGGATGTGGCTCACACAAACAGCGTGCAGGACGGCACTTGTATTTCGGTTCAGAGGAAAGAAAAGCCAGCTCTCCACAGTCTCTCCTACAAGTACACTTGAGCTATTTTGGAGTACGGCACAAAGAAATTGGCTCTCAATGGGAAGGGAGCACGAAGACGCACCCAAAAAGCCATAGATGGCTCAGTGTTCGTGTATGAACGCTCAAATCAGCGTGCTCCTCATCCAGCTCTGCCCCAGGACCAGGGGAGGTTTGGAGGGTCAGAGGACCCACCACCCCAGCCAGGAAGCAGGGCTGAGCACCACCGGGGGGTTGCACCCCCCCAGTTCACCCTGCAAGCTGGAGCTGCCCTTATTTCTGGGCGGCAAAGAAGTACAGGAGGTGGGGAGCGTGTCCTGCCCAGGCCAGCTCACTCCATTGCTGCAGCAGGATGTCAGGGTTTAGCTGCGTGGTTAGAAACACCCAACTGTCACTACGGGCAAGATGGGCAGCCAGCAGCCCTAGCATGTCACGCAGGAGCAGGGTGACGGCTGTGACACACAAAGGGGGCTGGGAAGAGGGGCTTGGAAGGAAGGGAGGTCAGAGAAGGGCTTTGGGGCTCCCAAGGTGGGAAGAAACCCCCTCAAAATTGAGCTGAAGCAAAACATGGGGGAAACAGCCCAAAGAGCATCTCATAGAAGCAGGGATATATCCCCACTGGCTAAGAGCCCCTCTGAGCTATGTCCCCTCCCTGGGCCAGCACTCATCAGGGGGAGCAGCAGAGTGGGACAGAGCTACCAGCACTAACATCTGTCCCCAGGGAAGGGAGGACGAGGGCTGCGGTCTCAGCCAAGCACAGCCCAGGAGGCCAGTCCCTCCTTTGGCAGGAGCCCACAGCTGAGTAAGCAGAAAGCTGAGCTAAGTGATGAGCAGCTCAAGGCATGCTCTTACCAGGAGGGGGTCAGGGCTCTGGAGGAGACAGCATAAGGTGAAATGGGGGTCCCACCATCCCTGTGTCCTACAGCAACATGCTGGTGGTGGGCACTGCTTGGCTGGGGAGCTAGGCAGCTCCATCCCAAAAGTACAGCTCCCCTTAACCAAGCACCCAAGCCCCAGCCATGGCAGGGAAGGTGGCTAAGGCATGCTCTTACCAGGAGGGGGTCAGGGCTCTGGAGGAGACAGCATAAGGTGAAATGGGGGTCCCACCATCCCTGTGTCCTACAGCAACATGCTGGTGGTGGGCACTGCTTGGCTGGGGAGCTAGGCAGCTCCATCCCAAAAGTACAGCTCCCCTTAACCAAGCACCCAAGCCCCAGCCATGGCAGGGAAGGTGGCTCCCCCAGCACTGGTGGTGGGCACTGCTTGGCTGGGGAGCCAGGCAGCTCCATCCCAAAAGCACAGCTCCCTTTAACCAAGCACCCAAGCCCCAGCCATGGTGGGGAAGGTGGCACCCCCAGCACCACAAAAGGGAGCACCATCACCCCCAGACCAGTATGCCCTCCCAGTGCACAACAGAAGCAAACACAGCCCAGGCATAGCTGCTTGCAGCAGCATTTGCATTTTGTACTAACTTGGTTCAGAAA
>NW_009606442.1:0-318 GCF_000690535.1 Cariama cristata | reverse complement strand
TCTGTGCTCGTAGCCAGCCCCTTTGGGCTTCCTGTGCCCAGAGCGCAGTGGCTGCATGGGACATGGGGACATCCCAGGTGGCTACAAGGCATGGGCTTCGGGGTGCTGCTGCGGCCAATGTTAGCTACCTGATTACACAGGAATTGCCTGCCCACAGTGGGAAACGGCTTGTTTCATGCAAATAAGTAAATATAGGGAAGCGTTGTTGTAATACATGGCGCCGCAGAGCAGACAAAGACCCCTGGAGATGCAGTGGTGGAGGGTCTTCCGGGTCCTCCCGCGCTGGGAGGTGGGCTGCCAGGAACCCTAATGAGAAAT
>NW_009606441.1:0-7913 GCF_000690535.1 Cariama cristata | reverse complement strand
TTTGAGGAGGGAGAACATAGCTTTGTTGGTGAAGAGATGAATGATAAGATCTCTTCTCTGAAGCTGATCACTGAAAATCTGCACAATCCCCAGATCACTCTCTATGAACATGCCCACTATCAAGGGAAGAGCAGGGTAATAAAAGAACCAACCAACCTGGGCAGGGGACAAGACAACGACACCATATCTTCTCACAAAGTCCAGAGAGGTGCCTGGCTGTTGTGTGAACACAGTGATGGAGGTGGTTTCCGTTACATTGCGCGAGAACATGAAGATCTTCCAGATTACAATGCTATAAATTTTAACGACAAGCTTTCATTTCTGCGTCCCCTTCTCCCCGGTAACAGCTATTAACTGTTAGACTGCAAGTCCTGCAATGCTGAGGGAAGATGCAGTCCCAGTTGGCATTCCTATGTCCTGTGCTATGTAATGTAAAATCAATCCTTGCATGCTGCTTCTGTTGCTAGATACATAAACAAAATATGAGTATATAACCAGCATCACTTACCTTGTAATTTGTTTTACAATGCTCTTGCTTTACCACGGCCTCTGCCATTTTTTCTATTCCATTTTGTCTTGTTGCCATTAAAGAAGCTATTGAAAGCAACAATGGGTCTATTTTATGTATTGTTTGTGGTTTAGTATAGATAAATATTGCCCTTTCGTGATGAGATATCTCTACATATTCAGAGAATGGTTCATGCAATCACTTGTGAATATTTTTCATGGATCTCTCCTGAAAGGATTTATCTCCTTCCATTCTCACTTAACGTTGGGTTCAGGCTTGACTCAACCAGACTTCAAGTCTTGGTGAGCATGCCGAGTATTGCTGTGATCCTGGCCATACTCTCACCTGGAGACTTTACTTCATTATCACAAGATTGATTGTAGCTCAAGGCATTGATCATACTAATGATATGGCCTTCTCCTGCCCTAAATTATATAATCAAACAGAAAGTTTTCATAAATTTCAATTGATTGATCAGTTGATTGCAATAGGAAAACCTGTCTGATTTTTTTTAAACCTTTGTTGATGTGATGTGAGTTGAGGTATCATTTTGAAATCACAGGGTTTCAATCAGAATGGAAAATTCCCTTCTTCTAAAGTTACCTCCATTGTAATTCTATATTGTAATGGTGTTTTACCATTGTAACAGCCTTGAGAGTCACCACGTGGTATGTTCTACCACAGGGGAGACTTAAATGCTAGCTCAGGTAGCTCAGGGCCCTCCAACACACCAAGCAGTGCCAGGGGTTATCACCGCTACAAGCATGCGAGTAATCGCCGTGCGCTCTTCTTTGTCCTTTAACAAATCCATGTGCATCAGAGGCCACAAACTGGCTCTTTCATAGGGCAAAGAGGCAAATGGCAGATGAAGATGCAAGCTGCAAGAGGCAGCAAGCTACAGGAGAAAGGTTGCCGAAGCACCTGTAGTTCAGTGGTTTGCAAGCCCCAGAGCAGCCTGGAGAATGACCTACTGTTCAGCCTTCCTGCAGGATCATGACTCTGTAGCTATTTCAAGAAGTTTTGCCACGTGCAAGTTTACCTGGTGAGCACAGAGTTGCAGTTCTGCGTTGTCACTGTCTAAAGGCAGCTGCACTCCCCGAGCCACATCTTACGGCATTGAGAAGTTTATCTAGTTCTGTGCTGAGCTCCTGTTTGCCATGATTTTCTTGTATGGATAGGTAAAAATGAAGGCCAGAACATGCTGCACTCTTATCTGCTGGGCTTTGTTCCCACTTTGAAACCAACGCTGCAGGCTCTGCTGACACATCAGCCGCTTGCGTTCCTCTGCTAGGCTCATGGGGGCAGATGCAATGGTGACAGCTCAGGCTCCACATGTTTTGGGACACTTCTTGCTGCTTTGCAGTCAGGTTTCCTTGCTCTGTTCACCAAAGATCTTCTTTTAATGGGATGTCAAAATTCAGTTCAAAAAACTACTGTAGGCCAAAATAACTGGGAAACACTGAACGCTCTCCAGATACAGCCAGCTGTGCCCAAAGAAAGGAGATAGTGTATTGGGAGGGGGAAAGCAAACACTGGTATGTTCTAATATGGGCTGTAGCAATGGTATCAGTGGGTATGTGGTTATGTAGTGTTCTCAGACTTCTCAAGAAGGTAAATTAGACTGTGCAGAGCTCTGTATTGTCACCATTAGACCTCTTCCAGAAGACCCAAGTACAGCGTTTTGCTCAATATATAACAAAGCTGCCAAACACCCATGCACACTATGTTTTTGTTCCCCATATTAAAGCAACTCTCCAATATTAATGCCTTTCGGAGTGGCAAATCAAGCAGCAAATGTCGTCTTGTGCCCAAACCAATTTGTGGAAGAAATTAATTTTGGAAGCACTATGGAATTGTCTTGGTCATGTCTGAGGGATATCCCTTTCAGCATCTCAGCATAATAATGATGTTACATAGGCACTGTTAATAGGAGAGAGATTATTTAGGATGTCTCTAATTTTCTTTCCTAGGAAAATCACTTAATGATATTTCCTTTGTCAAAAATGCCATTTCTTAAAGAAGAAAGAAGGTATTCTCATATTTTCTCAGCGTACATAACTGAAAATTTATTTACAGCCAGGATGTCACTGAATCAGATAATTGCTATCTCAGAGTTTTTCCTCTGTTTCTCTTGGGCAAAGAAAAGATTACATTACCTCCCAAAGTTGCTGTTACTCTGTAATTTTAACCAGCTCATATTTCTGTCTGTCTCTGGTTCTCCTGGCCACCAGAGAGGGGATTTTCTTTACTTTGGGGGTGAGGGGTCTAGTTGCTCTTGGGGCTCAGTGCACTTCAGACTAGCAGGCAATGTCTACACTACATATTTTCTGATCATTGTCACCCCTCACTCTTGCGGCAGGCTTTAAGAGGCATCTCAGAAGGCCACAACAGCCTCCCTGGCATTCCCTACTGTATTTGTCACGTGGTGTGCATCCCTATGAAAAAGTACTGTATAACACTCTTGCTCAGGCAAGGCTGGAGCATTGGCACCTCCATCTGCCTGTCAACACAGGGATAAACAGTGTCTGGAGGCCCCAAGCCCTGTTAAACTATGCATGGTACTAATAGAGAGTAAAAAGACTGCTTTCAAAATAAACAGTCAGTAAAAAACTTTTGCAGGGGGGATTATTACTAATCCACAGTGAAGTGTAAATGGACATTCAACCTGGAGAAGCGAAGGCTCCATGGAGACCTTATAGCAGCCTTCCAGTAATTAAAGGAGGATTATAAGAAAGATGGGGACAGACTTTTTAGCAAGGCCTGTTGCAAAAGGACAAGGGGTGATGGTTTTAAACTAGAAGAAGGTAGATTTAGACTAGATATAAGAAAGAAATTTTTCACAATGAGAGTGGTGAAACATAGGAACAGGTTGCTCAGAGAAGCTGTGGATGCCTTATCCCTGGAAGTGTTCAAGGCCAGGTTGGATGGGGCCTTGAGCAACCCTGTGTGGTGGCAGGTGTCTCTGCCTGTGGCAGAGGGGTTGAACTAGATGGTCTTTAAAGGTCCCTCCCAACCCAAACCATTCTATGATTCTATGATTTGAACAGAATGCTGCATAAAGAAGGCTTGTAACCTGTGATGTACCACAAGGAGATGTCTAGAGAAGAAGGCTTGAACACTATGGGTATAACTAAGAAGTGATACAGACGGAACTTTTCTCTGCTTGGTTAGCAATGTTTGCATAACAAGTTCAGGCGTGTTTGGCATGCCTGAATACATGGCAGGCATATATTCATCAGAATATAAAACTTGGGTTTAAAGTCAGATCTTGTGTACCCAGAAACAGGGTGTTGATTACACATTAACCACTTACTGTATCTCGTTACAATGCTGTGTTGCATTGCTGATAACAGATTCTTCAGAAAACTTCCCTGGAGCCAATTCCTCACGCTGGCTCAGCTCTCAGCTCATGGCTGGGCTTGATGCCTTGACAAGATCATGACTCTTGACTGACAGAACACCAAGTGACTCTCCTTCAGTCCGTGGCGTTTAAAGTAAAAATTATATTTGGCATGACTTACAGACTTTAGATCCAAATTTCATTCAGAAAATATTGTACAAAAGCTGAAATCTTTAAATCCCTGTGTACAATTGTTAACTGCAAAAATATATTCCTCCTCTCTTCAAAATTGTATACCCCCCCCCTCACATCACTGTTCTCACTTTCTGGGTTTGTTCCCCTCACTTACTCCAGAAGTTACTGTTGGGCACCTGAGAACTGCTCGCACAGCGACCTGTACTCAGCTGATCCCACAGGAGCAATTAGCTCTCAGAAGTGAGCATGTACAGAGCTGAAGGCAGCACAAATTTTAATTTCCACCACAAGTTCGGAGGCTATCTGAGGAGAAAGTCACAAAGCTTCAGCAGCTGCACGTACAGCACTACAATCTTTGGCTGCCCCGTTGTCCAGAGGAGATTTTTGCTTCAGCTCTCGGTTAAAGAATGGCATCCTTGGTTAACACTTACCGGTTTGGCACTGGCACGGTTGTTCAGAGGGGAACCTGTGAACCAGTTTTGAGACTTTTACTGCAAAGGAAGTATATCAGGATGGTGTAAATTCTTTTATATGTATCAGTATGCAGGCAGGTATTATTTCACATTCAAATGGAGAATGATGGATTTGAGGGCAGATAGCAGCTTTCAAAATCCTGGTTAAAAGTTTTGGAGTCAGACAAACAATAGTATCAGTTAGGAGACAGTAACCCTTAGCCTGCGTCTCACAGTGGAAGAAACTACGGGACTGTCCCTGCAGGCAGAGGATCAAGTCCAGGCCCCTTTCTTTCGCTGTCTCAGGGCTGTGATGCAGCTCCTTTGGATCAGCCGTGCAAATGAGCCGCTCTAATGCTTCACCTGCAGCAGCAGCCCCATCGCCCAGGCAGCCCACAACCCCAGGAGCGGAGGGAAACAAGAAGACAGGACATTCTGCTGCACATGTCTTAATCTCTTTGTTTTGTCGGAATGATTTAACATTCACTTTGGGAAACTCAAGCTGTTTTTCAAATACAGAATTCTCAGACTTGCTCTTTGCAAACTTGCAAGCTTTCAGTGTTGCTTTCAGTCCTGCTCATTTCATCCAGCGTTGGTACTCCTCCAGCTTGACCTTACAGCAGCTTTTAATCTAGTATCCAACACTGAAAACCCATCATAGGAGGCAGGGCTGCAGCAAATCCTTTATTTTCATATACATCTTCAAACACATCTTCTCTTTACCCAGCAACACAGCTACCCCACCTTCAATTCAGTTGCTGATTGTTTCTTTAATTTCTTCTTGGTTTTCTTTGTCAGAATATTCCTCTGCCTTGTCCTGTTGTGGTTTTTGGCAGTGCCTTATTTGACTTTGGGTTAATCATAGCAATACTATCGCAAAGCTTAAAGGAGGTTCTCCACCCTTCTAAGTCAAATCTCAAAAAATGCAAAGCATGAAGCTGACAAAAGCAGTAACAAGAGACCTTCCTTCAGAGATCTGTAGCAAACACCAGGAAAATAATTGTGACATGGTGAAATAAGTGCAGTTGAGCAGGTTATTCCTGTAAAGAATTCCCCTTCTTGGAGCAAACTTGTCTATGTCTTTCTATATGGTCCCAAGGCCCTGTTCCTGTTCACACAGTCCCACATATTCCTGGGGTTCATGTAGCTAAACGCTGTCAGCCCTCGAGCTCAGCACAGACTCATCCTGAATCTCCCAGACTCGTGGCATGTGTGTGATGTCTATGTCCCGTAGGCAGGTGCACTTAAACAGCTAACCCTGCTAAGTGGCTGCTTCTGTGAGACGCCTTCCCAGAGCAATGCGGGGAATAAAGGAACTTATTGATCTAGAGCTGCTGCCTATCAGTTCCACTGCAGTGATACTCAGGCCCAAGGACAACGTACCATGAGGTGTCCTTATCAGTAGCACAGGGTGGAACGAGCTGTTGTGTATATGCACTACCAGACCTCATGAATCTGATGGAGTAATAAATAAGGCTGCAAAACCAAGTCAAATGTCTTCGAAAAGGCTGGGAACAAACTCCCTTTTGGTATCAGTGAAGCCACAGCCTACCAGCCAGGCTGTTCCTCACAACAAACAGATATTTCAGAGGAAAAATCTCCTGCGTATTTAAAAGGTGACCACTGACAGCAAGGCAGGTGTCTGCTTGTCATTTTGTGCTCCCTCTCTTCCTGTGGTCACTCAGAAACTGACTGACAGGAGATGCTAACAGTTAGTGACCAACAAGTGTACA
Source organism: Cariama cristata (assembly GCF_000690535.1). Taxonomy (NCBI): domain Eukaryota; kingdom Metazoa; phylum Chordata; class Aves; order Cariamiformes; family Cariamidae; genus Cariama; species Cariama cristata. The sequence continues at coordinate 1,685 of NW_009606441.1, read as the reverse complement.
GAGCAGACGAGAGTAGTAGACTGATGAACTGTAGCTGGGAACCCTGTACGCAGCACATCTGCTCATGGAAATGCCGATGGTGTATGAGATGGACTCACAGCCTTGCAACTATCAACGGCAGCAACTTTCAGGAGGTGTGGGTGACAGGAATACACTGGAAATGGGCGGTTGCCTGTGGACAAGTGCTGAATGTTGAAATGTCAGAGTGGGAGCTGTTGTGTTAGGAGATCAAGATGACTGTGGAGAACAGAGGCAAGGGTATCTTGGCTAAATTAGTATGTAACGCTTACAAATACAGAAAGAGATAACAAGCAGGAAGTAGTTTGATATCTTTAATAATTAACACAACTCCTTGCTAAATCACCTTAACTGAACAAGTCACTGGTTAAATGCAGTTCTCTGGTGAAAGATAAGAAATCTTGATAGATGTCTCCTTCCTTGAGAGAATATGTTTCTTTTACTGCATTAGTGCTATGGCATGTTGACATTGTGGCCATGCGCATGGTGAATACATAACAGACCTTATCAGGAACAATGGAAACCAGTAACGAATGGTGTCCCTTAAGTACCTGAACTGGGACCAATACTATTTAGTATCCATCAATGACATAGACAGTGGGATTGAGTGCACCCTCACTGAGTTTGCAGGTGACACAAAGCTGAGTGGTGCAGTTGATACGCTGGAGGGAAGGGACCATCCAGGGGGATCTTGACAAGCTTCAGGAGTGGGCCCATATGAACCTCATGAAGTTCAACAAAGCCAAGTGCAATGTCCTGCACCTGGGTGTTGGGGCAATCCCCAGTATCAATACAGGCTGGGGGATGAACGGCTTCAGAGCAGCCCTGAGGAGAAGCATTTGGGAATACTGGTGGATGAAAAACTAGGCATGGGCCAGCCATGTGTCCTTGCAGCCCAGAAAGCCAACTGGGCTGCATAAAGTGTAGCCAGCAGGTCGATGGAGGTGACTCGGCCCCTATGCTCCACCCTGGTGAGAACCCACCCAGAGTACTGTGTCTGGCTCTGGAGTTCCCACTACAAGAGAGATGTGGACCTGTTAGTACAGGTCCAGAGTGGGGCCACAAAAATGGTCAGAGGGTTGGAGCACATCTCCCATGAAGAAAGGCTGAGAGAATTGGGGTTGTTCAGCCTGGAGAAGAGAAGGCTCCAGGGGGACCTTGTAGTGGCCTTTCAATATACAAAGGGGGCTTATAAGAAAGATGAAGAGAGGCTTTTTACCGGGGCTTTTTAAACTCAAAGAGGATAGATTTAGATTGGACATGTGGAAAAAGTTTTTTATGAGGGTGGTAAGGCACTGGAACTGGTTGCCGAGAGAAATGATGGGTGCCCCATTCCTGGAAGTGTTCAAGGCCAGGTTGGATGGGTCTTCGAGCAACCTGGTCTGGTGGAAGGTGTCCTTCCACAGGGCAGAGGGGTTGGAACGAGGTGATCTTTAAAGGTCTCTTCCAGCCCAAACCATTCTGTGATTCTAGGATGTGCAAGTTTAGCAACAAAGGGAACTTCGCCCTGATTGCAGGTCAGACTACCTTAATTTCATATTATTCTTTTCATATGTACAGTAGGCCCATTGCAACAAGCTAGTAATAGTCTTAGAAATTCTGTATATCAGCAAAGAAAGTCTCTAAAGCTCCAAGTATCAGCAAAATGAACATTTAAAATTTTATGC
>NW_009606440.1:0-29198 GCF_000690535.1 Cariama cristata | reverse complement strand
CAACTCTTGAGTAAGTCCTTTACAATAAAGGGGCCTGCAGCACAACAGATACCACACGGTAATTTAGAAGGAGGTTGGCTCAGAGCACATTAGTCGTGATTGACTTCCGATTTCTAGGAAAAGCAGTCCAATAAATCTTGGGTCAAAGCCAAGACTTTTCATTAACAGTTTACTAAACCGAAGTTGGTAGTGAATGGCTGGAGGGAAAACTAGCAGAGGAAAGTGATCTTGGGAACTAAAAGCAGCAACTGTATAAAAGTTCAACAGAGCTGGACTGTTCCTATTTTGTTAAAGGTCCTGATACAATGTCACATGAAGGAGCTTATAATCATGGATGAGTACAAGAGACTTAAAGCAGGTAAGAGGAAAAATTGTGAAGGTCGCTGCTTAAAGGAGAAATGCTAGACTGGAAAGAAACTACTATTGGAGTTCCTTGAAGCCTCCTTCTACCTAACGATTTGGTCAACTAACCTGGCAAAAGCTGAATTTACTAATGAAGTTTGCTGATGACCAACTGTCAATATGTAATGTGAGACCGCAGACCAGAAAGACAGATGCAACAGGATTGCCTCTAAAGCTGGGTAATAGAACTATGATGCAATCCAATGGTACAAGCAACTTACAGCAGAAATCAGAGTTTGGCTATGGGGTGCTGGTGAATCTCCAGAGTGCCACAAGTCACTGACATCATGTAGCCAAAGAAAGAGCAAAATGACACCCAAGGATGCATGAGGAATGACATGTCTAGTAGAGACAGTGAAGAACAGGTGACATTGTGCATGGCACTTGTAAGACCCTACCCAGAATAATACTTGCCAAAGTGTTTACCTATGTCCAAAAAACCCAGCACAAAGAAGGCGCAGAGAACAGTGACTATGAAAAAAAGAAAGGAACAGGAAGGTAATCTTACAGGAAAGTGATGAAAGAGCTTTGCGTAGCATTGCAAAACAAAGTCTGAGACAGAACATGCATACACTGAATAAACATACTGCCAAGTGACGATCCAGAAAGGAAAAACTGCTCTTTAAGTCAAGCAAAAAGAACAACACAGGAACAAACAGAAATAAATAGATCACCAAGAAAATGTGGAAATTGATACAGTTTCAGCTGTCAGAGAAATGATGTTCCAAAAAAATCTTCTACCAACAGAAACAAGGCATTAAAACCCAATGAACATTCGAGGTAGTCTTGGACAGATTTTATGATGTAGCTTCTGCAGTAGCTGCAGACAAAATACAGTGAACCAGATTTCCTGTCGCTCCTGTATGCTTACGTGGCAGATAGAAGGCTTACCTTTACACAGTCCTCCAAAGTCCTACATGGCACTAACTCTGTCTTGTTAACAGAAGCTGAAACATGGCAAGGCATTATGTCTTGCTTGGGAGAACAAGGTCTCCATTCGGTCTGCATGTTTACGTAAGCAAGAGTCCCACAGTGTCCCACCATGGAAAGCATCGTACCTGCAGCGCTGGCTGTGTGTAGCCATCAGGGATCCTGAACACAGTGCTCAGAACATGCTTCACAAATGCTCCCTCCCTCCTCTCCAGCCATATTTAAGCAATTCAAACCTAAGCTGTACACTTATCCTCTCAACATACCTCTCTCCAGTTTCTCAATGTCATGACGTGAACAGACTAGAAAAGAAAAAAAAAAGTTATTTATTTACAGTTGCTCATGCAGCCTGTGGTATCCTACAGACCCACCAGAGCAGGCTGGTACAGATGAAGCTAAATAAAGCAACCCTCAAGCTTGGCATGGCAGCAATAAATTGGATGTTTACATTCAACAGAAAATATCCTTTACATGGCCTTACAACCCATCTGCTCCAAGATGCCATCCCTCACTTCTTCCCTTACTTCCATGTGCCAACCTATAGGCCACCTCTCTTTGCTTTTTCACAGTCAGTCCGCACTGCAGGACAGGAAAAGTGACTAGGACATTCCTTTTATCATTCCATGAAATAGAGTCTAGTTTTCCCTGCTGCCTTATTTTCTTCTGTTTACTCACTAGAACATTTAGGACACAGAAATTGAAGTCTGGGACAGAGGAGATGTCAGTAAAGTAATGCAAAGTCTACCCGGAAGCAGCATGAACCAGGATACTGTGAAACTATGACAATGTCTTACTTAGCCTTGGCTAAAACCAAATTATGGCACACTTCTTTAATCCCATGACATTAAGTGCACAAAGAACCCATCCCTGATTCACATTCCCATAGAATAAAAAATTGCCCTTCTCCAGAAGATGAGCTACCATCAACAGTGAATGCCCCATGTTTTTATTAAAAACTCCCCACATTTACCTTTGTTCCAAGGTAAAAGATCTGACCACCACAGCTGCTGATGGACTGATAACAAGCTTTCTCTCCAACCAATGCCTACAAGGAGAAAAATTACACACAAGTAAAACTCCTGTTTCTGTAAAATTTCCCAAGAAATATATATACACTTGAGCTCTAGAGACACTTTGTAATTCAGAAATCAAAATGAGGATTGGGAGAGCACACCACCAATTGCAGAGGAGTAGTAAGTAAAAAAGCTCTGCTGTCACTCCTTCCTGCTTGTGAACGCAGCTTAAAGGGCTGCTGAGTTCTCACTGCCCAGAAAACATGACGGAGTCATAAGGACCCCCAAGCAATGCTCTCTGTGTATCCTCAGATGCAAAAAAAGTTACGGAGGCTCTTTGCTTGCCATCCTCTTCTTCACAAATCTTCCTGAAGAGCAAATGTGTAGGACATAGAGATGGAAAGAATACTGTTGAAGTGAGAATTGTGACCACAGAAGTCTGAATGGCAGTAACTAGTGTTCAAAAGGCCCATTTACAACGTGAGAAATGGAGGATCACATCAAAATTAGAGATTTTACCACAGTGCATGGGCAGTGCTTGCTTCCCACTCTGCTACACAGGCTAGAGCTCTTTGTCCTGTACTTTTCTCAGTCTGGTCAGGGAGGGAAGCTTCCTGGATCTCTTCCCACTGCTAAAAAAAGAGTGTCCATTCCAGGGACTGCCATAACAACACTTCAGTCTGCTCAGCACAGTACCTAAGGCTGAAGTAGCAGATATTCCCGGCATCTTTCTTTAGACGCTGCAGAAGAATGGGGTCTGACAGTCTTCATCCGCAAACCTAGGCATCTCTAAAACCAGAATATCTCTTAAGGGAGTAGCAGCCTCATCTAAGATTTGCTTTCCTGAGTGCCTGCAGAACTAACACAGGAAAAGGTTGTTTCTGATCCTCTGAGCCACAGGAAAAAAAAAAGCTTTCCATCAGAAGTTGTCCTTGACTCAATTGCTCTGGAATAGGTTGTCTTGTAATCCCTACCAAAAAACTTCTGGTTCATATCCTCAGTATTTCAAAATAGCATTATAGACTTCAGATCTTATCTGCCATTTACAGTCTGTAATTAAGTAGGGGTCTTTTCTAGACTCACAATAGCATTTTAACAGGCAGCACTCATTTGGGCCCACCAGTTTTTCAAGTCACATGCCTTTGGTTTTGATGATAATCACCAGAAGTCCTCACAGGACACTGCAGTTTCTGGAACTGAGTGAAAGGCTCTGAGTAACGACATATTCTAGCAAGGAGAGCTCATATACCACATCAGTGCCAATTTCTAGCTATGTTCTGAGAGGTTGTGCCTGGCAATGCCAGATCATGTGGCAGCAGTATATAAGCTAACTTAGACTAGACCCCAAGTTCTGACTCTCTCTTCCTCAGTATGCACCTGCAGCAGACAGAACAACAGCAATGCTAGCAGCGTGAAGCAGATAAAGCAGCAAAAGCCAGATAAGCAGCAACTATGCAGATCTAAAGGCTGCAAAGACTCCTCATAGATCTGGCCATTCGGACTGGAAGAAGCACTCTGTTCCTTAGTGCTCAAAGGGAACCATGACAGAGAAGCCTCTTTTTCTGAAATCCTGCCATCTTGCATTGAAGGCACTTCTCCTTGGGCTTCTGGAGCAAAGTTATGACCATGTGCCGGGTGTCAAATTGCAGATCCAAACTACAGACCCACATGAGCTTTCTACTAGTTGTTTGGGCCAGCGAGTCTCACAGGGCTATAGCAGAATTGAACAGGAACCATATCATCCAGCTGTGGAATTTCAGAACCCCTGCGCTATACGTCTAGTGAAGCACTGAGAGGCTTGAATGCAAGGATGGAAGGCCCTTTCCTACACACACTCTTGGCAAACTGTTTCCAAAATACAGAAAGTGATTTCCTACTGAAAGCAATAACTTGTCCCACAACCACAGCTTTAGGAAAAAAAAAAAAAAACCTCCACAATGCTATGGTAATACAAATGCCACAAAGTGAATCTGCTGTAGAAGGCAGAGGTAGGTTACAGGAGCTATCAGGAGCCACTGAAATCAACACTTAGTTCAGGAAAAAAAAAAGTATGTCCAGATACCACATGGGCCAGGGTCCAAAAAAAATAAATACCAAGCAGGAAAATCAAAATAGAAGACAGACAAATAAACAAAAGAGGAAAAAGTAGAAAACACCATGTTTGAAGAGTTGCAACTTCCACTAGTATGGATGTTTTTGGTTTTTTACTTCAAACAAGAAAGAAGTGTAGTACCTACAAGTGTAGGTACTATGTTTCATCCTCTATACCCCTGCATGACAGTCTGAGACACAGGCAGGGGATTCACATACTGCACAGGCACTGCTCGGACAGCGTATTTGTGGCATACCAAGCAGAAAAGCCTGTAGGAATCGCTTGAAAAATAAAGCACATCAGCTTTTTTCCTGTTCAGAGTATTCCAAAGCTTGGTAACGTAGGAGCAGCTCCCAAACACATCAATGCACAAAAGGAAACATGAACTATCTGTTAGTTGGCCACATCAACGCCACGTGTGATTTCTGAGATGCTTTAAAAAGGTTTTTTTCAAAGCTCCAGGCTTCCACTTAGGGCATATCTGAACCGAGTTAGCTAACGCAAGCAGGTCATTTGTGCCTACCAGGGCTTCACTGACGTTGCCTCCCGTAGCCAGGGATTTGAAGTGGCTGCTGTTGTAGACTAGCTGAACTTCTGAGATCTCTACGGTCTCCAGCTCCTCCTGTGTCTGACGATCTATAACATGCAGCTTCTCCACACTGTCCAGAAGCACTGCTGTCCGTGAGTTTATCCACTGAAAAAGCAACAAATCACGGATTTCAGCAATGTGTACACAATTAGAGGCCAATGAAACAGGCTCTGGCCGTATCCCCGAGTATCAATACCAGAAGTTCTAGGATGGCTAGTAGCTGTGCTACTATACATGGTCACTTCACAACAGCACCCAGGCATAACTCCAAAGGTAAAGACAGGGAGGGTCCTTCTGGAGTATCAGCTTTAACACTGAGAAAAATTACAAGGAACCTTCTTCACAGAAAACACCTGTAGAAAAATGGCAATCCACCATTGGTCCTCTTGGTGCACTATTTATGCTCTAGCACACTTTCTATCCAAAGGTCTCAAAACCAAGACTACAACAACACCTGTTCTCAGATCCCTTAGGAGGTAAATATGGCATCAGTAGGCATTAAAAAGAGAAATAGTACATCTAACTCAAAACCTGTCATTCCTGTTCTGTGGCTTCTACTTTTTTTTTGGAGGTTCAAAACCCTGCAAATAAAAAGGCTTTTTTTTTCCTGCTTTTACAATTATTTTTTTTAAACAGCCAAGCATATTTGATAACAAACTTCAAATTCCAGATGATGTGGATGTCCATCTTGGTATTTTGGTCTTTCACGTATTTACTCCCTGTATCGTGTTTTAGAGTTGAACAATGTTTTTTGTTGAAAGCATCAAATAATTATAGTGCTTTAGAAAGCACTCATATGGAGACACTAGAATTTTACTGAGTCAATTACACAGAAGTTTGCATTCTTTTTAGTGAGAATATAGAACAAAAAAATATTTCTTGTGAGATTCTCTCTGGCTCTTGAAAGTATTTGCTCAACAAGGTTACCTCTCCTTCCCAAAGAAAGGGCAGTATCGTTGCCTCCATGCTACTAATTTTTTATCCTTTAGCTACTACTTGCTCTTTCACTCGTGCTGGTTTTCCACCGAGTCCCTAGTTTAAGGGCATTTTCAGTTAGTTAGCCCCAGATAAACACAGCCACTTCTTACGTTACCTTTGTAAAGCCAATAGGATAGAAGTAAGGGCACTGAGATACAAGAAAACTAGTGTGAAAAAAAAGTAACAATTCTACAGTATGGAGACTTACAGTAAAGTTGATGAGGTCATAATGTAGATGAAGCTGTCTCTGCTTAGTGACATGTATTGCACCAGAATCATCTCTCTTTACCTAAAAGAGAAATCAGACAAGGCGGATTCAAACTCAAAGAGTTTCTTCAGCTCAACCTCTCTGTTCCCAGAGGGCATCACACCAATGCCAGCAGTCCGGAGGTCCCCTCAGACAAGCACGCTGAGCGTGCAGTAGCAGCACGCACACTTCTCAAATGGAGCACAATGTCTCACTTTCAAAAGCATTCATTCATGTAAGTGAGGAAACAGAAGGCTCTGAGCAGGGGGCAGTAAAAATATATGCCCTTTGCTGGATCAATTTTAAATCATTCAGTTGTACTACAAGAGTCGTATGTCAAACAAGCTGGCACTACATCTGTTCAAGGGATTGTTGCCCTCTGCCCTGCCTCACATATTCTGTAACACAATTCGGTTTCTAAAAGGGGTGCAAACCTCCAGCATTCGTACAGAGAGCACCGAAGGAAGGCTGGACTCTCATTCACTGACTTCCAAGGGGCTCAGCCCCACTGGAATACTGAAATGAAGGGTGATGTTGCATGACAACTTCCAGTCAAGGGTTCTGTCTTGTTCCATGCAGGAACTACTGTACTTTCTGCTTGTAAAAGTCAGAACTACAGATCGCTATTGTGAAACTGGCTTTAATTCATCATCATTAAAAATAGAGTTCTGCAAAGAAAAATAAGGGGTTTTTACATTTTGACAATTTGAAGTACAGCAAGAGGGACCCGAATTCAGGTAACATGGCTGCTGTTTAGTAACCTAGAAGCAGAGCAGCACCACAAGCCATAGCTGAGATGAGTATCTGTGCAGAGGTTCGTGCTATTGCATGCACAGACATCTCCAGCAAGACAGGCTTAAACATACACCCTTTTCTTTCTCCCCAAGTTCACCAAGAGAGAAGACAGAGGACAAAGACAATTCAATCCAGACTACACAATGTCTAGGTGCTTGAGTAAAGCTTAAGGTTCAAGATGATAGCAGAGGTGGGAAACAAACTTATCACAGCAAAGCCAAAATGTCAGATTTTCTGAAGCCTAGGTACTGCTTTCATACTGAAATCAGACACGAAATCATCTTCAACCAATCATATCTGCATGTGTAACTTCTGCAGATCTAAACAGGACAAGTGGCATGCCCTAAAGCGACATGCCAACAGGACCTGAAAGCTGTTATCTCTTCGTGGTTTATACAAGTTTTTTGCAGATTCATATTTTAAAGCAAAAAATAAAACAGTATCTCAAATTCACGTGATCTCCTTGAAAACAATCCACATTCTTCTACCTCCAGTAGAAATGAGATAAGCTGCAAATCAACACTTCTGGAATGCATAAAGCTCATGCCTCCAGATTTTCAGAGTAGGGCACCGCTGCTTGCTGAAGAGCAACAACCAACAGGTTTGTTTTCCTGAGCTGGGTGCAAGCTGCAGACATCCCTAGCATGCACATGTATCATATTTTCACTGAGACAGAGGCTCAGCCAACTGAATATGTGAATAAGACATGACTATCTGAAAACCAGCATAAAACACGTAAGGCTTACCAGAAGAAAATGAACGACGTCTCCTCGACAAAATGCAAGCATGGGGTTCACAGAGCTCTGTACGGCCACAAAGTGCCACGCCAGAAGAGGGACACTGGAAGGGTCCATCTGTTAGAGAAAGAGCACAGCCGGTATTTAAGATACACAAGGCAGAGTCTCAGTTCCAGGACACATGCTGTTCATCAGCTGCTACTCACTGACTTTGCCATGGACAGACACAGGCTGTAAAGCAATTTCCTGGTCTGTTGGCAGCCGAGCAGTAGCTTGTGCTCTTTGGTGCACCCACACGGCTCAGGGGCAACGTGTGTCTCTTGGTAAAGTGGACGGGCAGTCAGAACAAAACCCGTGTCCTAGCTGCTTGATGTAGATTCAATCTCACATGGATTGACGGACTACAACAAACTACAGCTTGCTAGCAGCCTCGTCTCCATTCTCCCAATCTAAAATATCCCACATCTTCCCCCAGCTGCTTTTCCAAGAGGAATTATACCAGCAACTAGTAAAAGTGAATAATCAAGAGTTTAGAAGACTGTTTAGAGCTCTAATTCCACTTTGTTTCTGTCCCTGCAATTAAGGGTTCTATTGTATAGTTCTTATGTAAAGCCATGGCCTCAGCCCAAGTCGACTGCAGCCATAATCAGGTCAATGTCCATCTGTGGGTGCGTCCAGGCTGCAGCAGGAAAGACAAGAAGCTGAGGGGCTCCTGCGTTCCCTTCCTTTCCTACTTATTGGAGAAATTCAGCACCTTCACATAGGTAACAGCCGAACACAGCCCTTTCACCTCCTCTCTGCCCACAATCTGCACGCATCAGACCAACAGACTATCACTGCAATTCCACACTGCACAGTTAACTGCCTGCTGATAAAGCAGCGATATCCTAATCTCATCCCCTTATAGGAACTGTTTGTAGCCATAATTCAAAAAGCAACTGTTTGGCTTCATTACTCACCCGACCGTAGGGAAAGGTCATCCACACTTTCAGAGATGGCTTCAGGCCAATAACCAGTATCTTCAAAAAAACCAGAAAGGCAAAATAAAATGTTTGAGTATATACCAGAAAACTTCTCCTTTGTGATTTCTCACACAAAGCCTTCTGCAAGCAGCAAGTTACCTTTGTTAGGGAGGCCATGGCCAGCAGTGAATACTGGGTGATAGGATGGTCTCTCAGCTCAACTTTTGCATGTAATGGTTCAATACAGCAAACTTCCCCCTTTGAGCCACTGAAGAGACATCGAGATTCACACGTTCTCACTCCCATAACCCTCCTGCAAAGAAGAGAAATCGGCTTGGTTGCCAGCTATCAGAAAGAGATCAGCCCAACAAACTCATGAAATCTCAAGAGTGATCCTTCATAAATACTATTTTTAAGAAGTCCTTTACACAGCTCTAGGGATCACTTTTAGTGCGTCACTGGAAGCAGTCCCATACAGCTGCTCAGATACAGACAAGAATTCCTTAAGATCTTATTTAACAGTACAGTTTTGGAAATTCCTGGACACAGTCAGACTCCCTAGACTGTCAATCCTTCCTCCTTGTCCCTCCTCCGCTCAAAGAGGCCAAGAAGAAAGTGAGCAGTTACTGCAGGGCAGCTCTCGCTAATGAGACAAGGAAAACCAAGAGGCAGCACTTTAATGACAACTACCAAGAGCCCACAAGGAATGCCAAGATTCTGGACAATACATTACTAGCTTAATAATTTAGGTTAGTCTGATTATTACACTGCGAGATAGCATCTTGCTTCAGCTGTGAAGTTATACCGCAGCCCTAAATTACACCTTCAACATTCAGACCGTAGCTTTATTGGTTCCAATGGTGGTTTTTTGCTTAGGTTTTAGAAGATGTGACCCAGAATTAGTTTCTTGTATTTTCTATGGGTACTTAAGAGTTGTCGTCTTACTTAAATGACAGTTCAAATACGGAGCCTCCGCTGTCATTGCAAATTGCAAGCGTCGGGTCATCTGTAAACTGAGCAGATAATTAGATTAAAAGTGGCACTAAGAAATAAACTACCAAAAAAATGGATAGAAAAATGTCTGCTACGGTATTATTAACAGCACACAAAAGTAAAGTATTGTACCTACTAGAAAGGTTGAGTTGAGACAATTACTGGCTTTTTTTTAAGATGCGTAAGAAAAGCCGGGTTTTGTGTTTCATCTTCACCCCTCCCAGCAAGCCTCATTGCTAAATTTTGTTACCAAAGCCCCGTTACTTTCTATTGCAGCTCAGCACAACAGCAAACCCAAACCTGCACTAGAACAGCCCACAGCCTCAAGCCCATGGATTGGTGCCAGAGCTGGTGAATGGGCTGCAGTCACACACAGATCAAAATCAGAAACATCCAGAACTACTAATGATACCAAACAATCAAGATAAGAAAGGGTCACAGCCACAGCTGAGGCATCCTTTTCGAGGGCTTTGCAACCCAGCATCTAGCAGCAGAAGCATCTGGGCTGTATAGCAGTGTCCCAGTACTCTCCAATGCTGGTACTGCCATCAGGTCATGAGCTAGAGAAGGGGGACACTAAGAGCAGAGGATCTGGCACAGGGGAATATTCATCTTTATGCACAAGGCAAAGATAAAAGTGTGGAAGATGCAGCAGTATAGGGGCACCTTCACTTCCACAAAACATTTCTGGTTAGCCAGGTCAGACCAACCAGTACATGAGAACTTGTCCTTAAGCAACATGCCCCACCAGATCCACTCCACTAATTTCATGTGTGACACTATGTGTCTGGGACCTCTCCACAAGGTCCAGAAAAAGGAGTAGAGAGAGTAGAGTTCAGGGGACGCATCAAAGTCACTGCTCTGACCAGGCTGCCAAGGAGCACTATGCTCTGGTAGGAGAGGTCCACATAAAACAAAGCCATGCACAAAATCAGATACGAGTTTCTGTGTGTGACAAGAACACTATGTTGAACAAGAAGCCATAGATGATTTCTTTCAACTCAAACATTCCCAACAAGTTATTTGAAAAACTGCTGACAGAAGCTACTTTCCACACTTCAGACTCCTTTAAAATTAAAGTTGGCAAGTCATGTATCCAGTTCAAAGCACTGCAAGTTTGAGAGAAATTTATCCTAGCAACTAATTCATCATAGATTTTGGCATCAGAGAGCAGTTATAACAGACAACAACTGTTGTTTGTTACAGTACAACTCACAGCTGATACTATTATTTCAGCTCTGAAAATACTCAGTTTCTTTTTTAAATAGAATTTCTGCTCATTTTTCTCACCTCTAGATACTATCGCCATATAGCTCCTAGGTAGCTTCTCTGATCTATAAATCTAAATGTACTACACAAGGCAGGTCAACACATCTGACTGAACATGTCTGGTTTTAAAAAAAAAAAGTAGTATACAAGGAGTACATGTAGCGTTTGTTACCTTGATGTGCAAAATGGCTGTTCCTGGTGGGTGGGCATCTGTTATTGACCGTAGCAGCTTCCCACTGGCCAGATCCCACATTGTGATCTGCAAGCAGACTGTACTCAGTTTATGTGTTTACTGCCAAAGGGTTGTCTCCATTACATTATGCATTAGTACATCAATAGATTTCTATATTCCCAATATCATCCTGGGTTAGTAGGGCCTTCACATCAAAGAAAACCTATCTGAAATCTGTTTCTACCTTGTTTTTACAAGCAGTTTACTTATCTGCTTATACTCTCATTGACAACATTAGAGTTATCTTCACAACTCTGAATCGTGTCCTTTTGGCAAGCTCTCACCACCTGCCCGAACTCACGCACCTCACAACTATCTGCCTGATAACACAATTAAAGAATGTGAGATAACTTTGGTACCACACAACACTGCTGAAAGTGGTTCGGTGCATTTCTCTCTCAGAATCAGTGAACAGTTGAATAATCTCTGCTAACACTCGTTTGCAAAACTCAAGCATGTCCACAGCTACCATGAACCCTGTCACTGCTCTCCTCCTGCGTTTGCTCAGCATGACAGGTCAGGTAGGAGTATAGAGCTTGGCTTGCACTTGGATATTAAATTCAGGCAATTTCTCAACTAAGAAGCAGGAAGTCCCACACTACTTACTGTATAACTGAGGAATATTTAGCCCAGAAGAGCTGAGATTACAATTTGAATCAAACTTTTTGTTGGAAATACTATTTTATGTGGTTCCATAAGCTATCTATCAAAGCTTCACAGACCAGATGTTTCAGAACTGCTGCTCCAAAATATTTGACATGAGTATCAATTAAAACTGGTCACTGCTCTGCATGGATCAAGTCTGTATTTCCACAAGGTCTGGAGCAGTCGGTCATTTGGCCCTATCATAGGCACTGGAGCGTATTTTATCTAGAATGAAGGTGAAAGGCAAAGAAGCAAAGGGAAATGAAACTAAAAAGAAAAACAAAGCAGACGCCTTTGTATTCCATGGAGCTCTAAATTTTACGAAGGTGACTCCTACCCATTTGGGTTTAGTTTTAGTCTTTTAATTTCTGTTCAGAAATTGCTTTCTCTCTAAGTTCAGAGAAGGGCATAAAACTACAACAGCAGACTCAAACCCTTTTTCCCCTGCAGTCAAAAGCTATGCTGCTTCCATCACACAACAGAAGTAAGGTATTAGTAAAAATGAACTTTAGGGCTATATGAGTTTCAAGAATTTCAGTCATCACCACAGTAAAAACTAGCTTTAATTACCAAGCCTAGATCTCACAAAGTGACCTAGGAAGACTAAGCTGGTTGTCCTGGTGTGCCATTGCACATTTCAGTTTAGCAGGAGCAGGACTTAGGTCACAACGAGCCATGAGCAGTTGAATCCTTCGCTATATTCCACATTACCCATTTCCTCCACAGAAACCTACCCCAAACAATCTGAGTTAGCTCAACAGATGCAGAAACTGGCTGGCCAAAAAAGCTCTGGGCAGATCAAGCCACGCATACTGCTTCTCAGCACAAAACCAGCTAACTAACAGCTACGTATTGAGTGTGCTTGGCTTGGAGTTATTGTCACCTCTGGAGAGTCTCTCAGTACCGGTCTGCAGAAGGACAGAGCACTGGACCATCTCGCCCTACGGGATTTACCTGTCCTTTGGCAAAGCCACACAGGAGCCTCGAACAGTCGTTGTTGATACTGAGAGCAGAGATAGCCCCATACTGGGCCCCCACAGCAGTGCTGCCCAGACACAGTCGAAGAGCCTGGTTCTGATCTAGGGCAGAACAATTAGTAAGAAATTAAAGAGAAAGAAAGAGCAACGATTAAAAATAACATCATGCAATTATTTACATATGCAATTCACTTCAGGTACATTAACGGTTCACGGGCTTAAAGTTAAGCTCTTTAAAAAAGTTTATAAGATGAGAGTATATGTTAGTACAGAGATAGTGGGACACTGTCTTACAGGGAAAGACAAAAATTATTTTAAAAACAGGCACAGGGAATATGGAAATGCAGAGGTATTACAAATTGAAGAAGAAACTACTAGAAAAATCAAAGCAATACCTAGCTTTCCTTTTACTATTCTGCAACAGTGCTTAAGTGGTAGCAAGGAAGATGACAGAAAATTAATTCTATCTTCTGAGCCTTATACTTCCATATCAACTACAAATTCCCAACACAGGCTTTTGGTAAGTGTAATTTTACATTACTTCTATTCCTCAGTTTTGTTGATAAAGGCCAGAAGCGGGAGGGAAAACAAATTTGTGTCCTCCAGCTGCACATTTAAAATGCTCCATGAGTTCTAGTGCACATAGCTCTTACTTTATAAGAAACAACTAACCATCACCACACTGTGACAGAGCTTCCTTTCCTGAGACACAGGCTACTGCAAAGGAGGTGCTAAAGCCTGCACAGCCTCCTAGGGAGCCGGCCTGCCGCACCGCCATGCCCTGTCTTGCCCCTGCAGATAACAACCAACAGGCACCTCTCTTCGTGCTAAGTTCTCGTATGCTTCCACTAGGAGAGACTAAAAATTGCTTTATAAGATGTTGAGCTTCAGGCATTATCAACAATAACCCTCTGCCTGTCTTTGGTGCATTGCTCTGAAAAGCTAAGGAAACAGATGTTCTGGATCTGCTTTTTCCACCTCTCTCCGGTTTTGTCCTGCTTTTGAGTGGGGGAGGAAGAAAAGATGCTTTGCTGGAGGACTGTTGGAATGAAGACTAGAGATCTGAAATACATCAGAAGCACCACAATAACACTGTGTACAGGATTTCACCTTGAGCCAGGAAAGGACAGGACAGGATCCAGGGGAACAGACAGCAGCTGAGCACTAGAAATCCCTTGGAAGAATTGCTCAAGGCACAGGACACATTTCACCAAGTTGTAGCACCACTAGCGACGTGCTAGATGTGAAACAGAGCATGGATGTGGCTCTCATTTCTTCCCCAATACAAAGTGATGTATTCATCAATCTGCACAGACTGATGGCTGAGTACACACACAGTGGGAGTCACCTTTCAAATTCTACCAGTATGAAGAGGCATTAGTGGGAGGACCTAAATAAATACTAGCAAGAATAGTACCGGAACTCATGGATTACTCTAAAGCACTGTTTAGGGTGAGGAGAAAGAGGCAAGGGCCAAGTCCTAACAATTTTTCCACTCTGTTCCTTGTTTTCCTGCATCTACCTTGATAAACTTGTCTGCTGTAGTGGTCCAAAAGAAAGGAAAAATTCCTTTTCCTGCAAAATATGGATAGTGGTAGCAGAGAAGTAGGGGTAGAGGTGGTGTTACAAACACCACTTGTTCTGCACACCAAAGATGACAGGGCCTGGGAGTGACAGAGAGGCCATGCTGTGTCTTGCAAATGCAGAAGGAAGGCTCAGGTATTATAGAAAACTGTCGGTTTTGATCTAAAACATGATGACAGTAGCGGTCAAGAGGACACCATATATTATGGGTGCTCAGAGACATCAGGGTTCTTGTGAAAGTTGAAGAGCTCGGCTCTTGATATCTGTGGGAGGAAAAGAGAAAGGTGCCTTCGGTTGACCAGGTCAATGAAAATCATGATTTCTTCATCAGGTGACAAGCAGCCCAGGCAGTTCTGGAAAAGGCTACCTGTTCTGCATGCACTTCTGCTCTGCTGTGCTGCAAGGAAGAAGGAAGCATCTCCTCTTTCTTTCTCTGCAGTCTGCCTTATGCCAAACGCAGAACAAAGGAGCTGCATTTTCAAGTGAGAACTGACACTTGCATGTTTACACTTAAAAACATTTGATGAAGATACTGCTTCTACTGTAAGAGATGTTCAGTTAAACTACAGGTAGATGAAGATTATTTTTCACAGTCAAATAATCAGAAACTACGTAAAACACTACTTTTCATTAGCTTTCCAAATGAATGTAACATTGTTCTAGATAAAATCCTCTGAAAGCCAAGGAGAATGCAAGGGTTCGAACTGGCTGAATCTACATGTACAGAAGCAGCTCTGAAAGCTCTGAGTCACCCAAGTTACTGTTTAAACAGAATCTAAATTTTATAAGCCTTGACACTCACGTTTAACTAAACAAAGGACATATACAATTCAAGTGACTATAATGTGAATGGTTGCCATCATTCAATATGTAAGAGGAACATGGAGCCAAAACTCCTTCAGTATCACTATGGTGAGAACTGAGAAAAGGAACACGCAATTCATTGCATCTGCCACTCAAGCACAATGCAGAGCCTTCCTGAAGGTCAGTGATGCCACGGAGCCACAGCAAACCACAGAACCTTCTGCTCCAGGGGCCAGGCAGGGTGTTTCAGCCACCACCTCTATTACCAAGCACAAGGCAGTGGAAATGCTCCAAAATTAAGGTCACTGCTCTGCAGGCAACCCTCCTTATCAGGATAAGATGAAAGCAGAAGCCACATGATGGAAATAAAAGCCATCCTTTGCCATGCTACTAGAAAATACCTTGACATCACTGTGACAAGGGTGTACATGGCATAGATCAAAACAGGTCAAAGAAAAAGAAGAAAAACGATGGAAGACTTCCGTGGAAGCTCAGAGAACACAGAGCTACAGCTGGAGAGCAAGTTCCCCAGAGAGGTCTTCTCCAAATGGTGTCCTTCAGGTCCCAAAGAAATAATTCCTGTTCCAGAGGTCTGGAAACACAGTTCATCTACAAGAAGACCATCTGCTAACCATAGAAATATGTATAAATAAAAGGGGAATACTGCAGCTCTTGCTATTAAAGGTAAACTGCATTCTGTTCTTTCCACTTCAGCTTAAACCTCTAAGTCAATCAATAACCTCTTTCCTGTAAGGCATGAAAAAGGAGAATCTTTCATAGCTTTCTCTGAAATGGGCAGCAGCTTCAGAATCACTACTACTTTCAACCCAGCGTTACATCTTTATATGTATACCCACACGAACTTTCAAATCCATTTTCTTCTTCCCTCACCCACAATCGTCAATTCAAAATAAACAAGACCCTCACTCTGCCAACATAATTAAATGCTTTGCATGACTCAAGCTATTCCTTCCTAAGAAGGGAGTGCCCGTTTTTTGCCAGAGATGCATTTTCAGAGCTGAGAAATGATCACCTGGAAAGCTAACCCCAAAGAAACCCCTGCCAGTACTTGTTCTTGTTTCCAGTCAGTCAAAAGATGACACACAAGGAAGAGCCATTAGATAAGATTTTAAAAAAAAAAAAAAAACAAACTACAAACAAGATGGATGAAATTGCTTCCAAAGCAAAGCAAGATGCATGAATCAATGAGCTCCCATTAATCAGCTGGTAGAGTAATAAAAATGAATAAAGGCAAAAAGTTATAAAAGCTGATCTGATGATTTTCCAGACTGGTATTATCAGCTTTGAATTAAGGCACATTTAGGATTAAGCATAAAAAGCTTTTTCCAAATGCCTGAAACAAAGGTGGCTATCAATTGTCAAAACAAAAAAAAACAACACATTTTTAATTTTGCAATTGACATAAAGCAATTCTTCATTTGAAAAATTTCTGGCAGTAACTATTTGTGTTGCTTTCAAAGTCTGAAGTCAAAACAAGATGGCACTTTGAGACAGCTCCACAAGTAAAGAATAAAAACAAGTTTGTGAATATGAAATAAGTCGCTTTCCAGAACAAAAGAATAAGCATAGCACTCCAGAAGTTATTATTTCTCAGATCACCAGGTTTTCATCAAGATCTTTTCTTGAAGCCATGATTTTCCCAAGTTTGAAAGGCCTGCTTTATTTCCTGCAGAATTACTCACATATTACACCCTTTATGAATAGGTCCTTTCCTCCCACCTTTACTAGGCCCAGTACCAGTAACTGCTCTCCCAGGAGGCACATCCCTCTTGGGCCTGGGCATCAAGAGGACAAGGGATGGTGAGCTAACGGGACAGGCTGCAGACATCGTCTCCCCCAGTAACACAACAACTCTCCCCTAAAGCAGGGCATGCTGAACCCTCCTCCCCATCCCCTGCCCTCAGCTCAAGCTGGTAAAATGATCACTCAGAGCAAGGGGTTAAGTCAGACCACTTGTAGCTACTGCATCAGGAACCCCCTGCTCCCTCCTCAACTGCACAACTGGTCCATGAGCAGGGCTTTCAGAAGTTGCTGTCTGCTTGCATGGGTTTCACAGAGCTCCTGGCTCTTTGAATTGGGTTCCTGCTCCGTAGCGTTCCCACTTGACAATTCTCAGGAAGAAATGGATGGTGATCTCGGGGAAGAGACTTGGTCCTGCCCCAAAATAACGCCTTTGCAAACAGCTATGGATCTGCTGCCCTAAAACATTACAAATAGTACATTTACCTGTTCCTCTGCTGGTTTTGCCTGGAGAATTTGGAAGCGTGCGATGCACAGGCACTCAATAACCAATTCCTACATTGGCTAGCAGTATTATCCACCGCCTGCTTACTGCGCTGCCTTACTTGCTGCTTATCTGGCATCTGAAATTCTGGCACAGACAACATGCAAACTGGGCAAGACAGGAGTTGTTCATGCAGGGTACGTGCACAGTGCAGTGTTACTGTACCTTTTCCTTTTCAGTCCACAGAGAAAGGGCCAAAAGAGGAAGGAAAAAGTCAGAAATCAATATAAAAGAAAGGAGTGAAGTAACAAACAGCATATATGTGATAATCTTCAAAGACAGAGAGAACTTTCAGATTTTGCTGATAGTGTTTCCTTTTGTTAACATTTCCCATTTTGATTTGTTCAAGTAACTGAGAAGATGCTGTGATAGCTAGTGTTTTAAAACCAAGCACTTTAAAAAGTGTATGGAATCACTGAATAAAAATGAGTTTATAAATTTGAGTTTCATTGCATTGAAGACAAAAAAAAAAAAATCTGAGAGGAAACAAGACTGGAAGTTCAGTGACAAAACTGATAAAACTATTTTCAACAGTTACCACCAACCAGCCAATCAACTCCCTATTAACTTCAAAAAGCAACCAAGGACAACAGTCCCCAAATTCTAGTTTTAATGCTGTCTTTAGGTAGTTATACTACTTGTTCTCTCAAGATATCATGCTACCCCCACACCTCAACAAAGACTCAGGACACTAACCATAAGCTTTAGAGTCAACAAAGAAAATAAATGGTTCAACACTAACAAAACCAAAGTTTAGCTATATAGAAATTTTCTGTCCAGAACATCAAGTCTCCATGAAAAAGAACACATTGCAATGAGTTCTGTTTAAGGGCTAGTTTTGAGTACTGTAGAAATCTCTTAGCTCTTCTAGAAAGACAGAAGGGAAAAAAAAGCTCTAAAGATTATTTGTTTATTGCTATAGGCTTGCTGGGAGAGCACTTCCCCACTTCAGCTAGCAATCCTCAAGAAAAGTCATGGCACACAGCAGAGTTATTCATTAACACAATGCTCACATCTCCAAACAAGTTTCAGAAAGAATTTGGCAAAACGATGGCCCTCATTTATATATTAAAAAAATAAATAAATAAAAAAATCCCCCAAGCAAACACAGCACTATAAACCAGCAAAGGGTCATATTCCTAAGGCACAAAAACCTGTCATTATCCAAACGTAGTAACAAAGCACTAAATGGCAGATAAGCTACCTAAGAGACAGGTCAAAAATCAGAGCACCAAACTCTTCTCAGTAATGTCAGACCCTGTAACAAAGGGCAAATATCACAAGTGGCAGATCGAGAGGTTTAGATGGGTTGTTAGCAATTTTTTATCCCTGCAAGACGAAGTGGCCCTGGAGCAGGTGCCCAGAGGAGCGTGTGCATGCACGCCTGCCTGTTGGGCAGTATTCCCCAACCCCAGGAGTTTTTCAAGCCTTGGCTAGACAAAGTCAGGGCTGCCCGGCCCAGTTAGTGGTGACAGTCTGGCACCAAACGGGGGGGGACTACAGGCCTCCAGACACCCCTTCCTACCAACACTTCTGCAACACTTACAGGATGTCAAAGAGTTAGCACCTAATGCAACTCTGATCTACAAAAAAAAAATGTTTCTCAAAGGTCAGATGCACAATCTGAGAACTGTCCTGTGATAATTTTTCAAGAGTCAACAGAAGCGTTCAAAAAAGTAGAATGAAAATTACCCAAGTCTTCCTTAAAAAGGACAAAGCAGACAAGTCAAGAGGTACAGGTGGACTTACAAGAACAGACAAATAAAAGAGCTACATAAAGTCAAATATATGTAAGAAAAAATAAAAGATTAAAATACTTGCTAGTGACACAAAACTATTCAGAGAAATTTGAACATCAGTAGCGTTCAGTCAGAAAATCAACCTACATTTTTGCAGACAAAAAAGGTGATGTTTCCACTGTAGAGTATAAACCACGCACACAGTTTACAAAACTTCAGAGTAAATCTCATCCTAATTCACACATTCAGTAGAAAAATGTTTTCATAAAAAAGGTACAGAAACTGATCGGTCTACAAACATAAATTGCTGGTTTAAATTACAGAATAAAAGCAAGCCAGAACACTAATCCTTTCTCTTTGCACACAAGAAGGCCTTATACAGCCACATCCTGTGAGGATTTATTTCTCTCTTTGCAGATAGATCTGAGAGCACAGGGCTCAACGTCCAAGTCTTAGTTACAGAACCGAAAGAATTCAGCAGAGAACAGAAGCGTCCAGGAAGCATTCGTGCCCATATCTGAAATAAAGTTGGAGGACATACTTTCATTCCTCATCATCTTTAAGTTACAGCATAGACTCACAAAATAACGTCGGTTGCAAAGGAGCTGTGGAGGTCTCTGGCCCAGCCCTGCTGCTCCAAGCAAAGTCAACTAGATCAGCTTGCTCAGGGCCTTGCTGAGTTTTGAATCCCCCCAAGGAAGGAGATTCCACAACCTCTCTCAACCCTAA
This sequence comes from Cariama cristata, assembly GCF_000690535.1. Lineage (NCBI taxonomy): Eukaryota > Metazoa > Chordata > Aves > Cariamiformes > Cariamidae > Cariama > Cariama cristata. The sequence goes on along the minus strand of NW_009606440.1, from coordinate 9,176 downwards.
TCTAATGCTTCGGCACCCTCACGGTGAAAAATTTCATCAGAGCTTCCCATGTTGCAACTGGGATCCACTGTCTCTTACCCAACACCATGGACCTTTGAGAAGGGTGTGAGTGTCTCTTCTCTATACCTTTCCGTTAGGTAGTAGAAGACAGCAACATGATGCCCCCTCAGCCACCTTCTCTCCATGCACAAGAAACCAAATTCTCCCAGTCTCTCCTCAAGCATCATGTGCTTCAGCCCTGTAATCATCTTGATGACACCCCCCTCCACTGGGTTCACTGCAGCACATTGATGTCTTTCTTGTACTGAGCAATCCAAAACTGTGCAGAATAGAGGGGAGTAATAATTTTCCTCAACCTACTGAATGCACTTGTGATAATATACCCAGTATGTGGCCGTATACACAAAACCTTTATATGTTTCAATAGATCAGAAAGCTTTAAAGGCCCTGTTGCAAGTATGTAGAGAAGTTCTTCAAAGCACTGACATTTATTTTAATAAAAGCCAATTAGCGGAAAGCTGGCATTCTGCCAAGTTTCCTAAAGGCCACAAAATTAACGGAATGACTACAGAATATGCAGCCTTGCAAAGATCATGGCCAAAATAACAGTAAACTTGTTGGTCTAAAGTAATCAACAGTGTAACAAAGAAAACTTTGCCTAAACACACTTGCATCGAGCAAAACAAACAAAAAAATCTTACAGAATACTTCAACTGAAATACCACAGCATACTAAGCATCTTGGACATTCAGGCGTTCAGTGGTTCATCCTCTTCAATGGGATTTGATGCAGAAATAACCACAACAAAGGTAAGAATGACCCTTCCTCTTCGCATGCTTATATAGAGTGCTAAAGCCCCTTCTGGAGTGTAAAATGCTAAAAATAATCTCTCTCTATTATGATACTTGCAGAAAACAGCTTCTTGGTTAAAAGCTTATTGACTTCATAGTGTCTGCACATAGAGAGCACAACAGGAAAAATCAAACTGAAAATGTGTTCCATAGTAGTGATATTGGAGATCTCCACATACTAGACAAATTTTAGAAAAACCACAAAGATCTACTACTAAAAACTCATAAGATCGTGTGTTGACTGTAGCAGACAAGTTATGTATATTCAGATTAAGCACATCCTGTGATTGTTTCAATACTGGATTAAGCAAGTGGCATCAAGTAGTTTAATGTCTAAATACCCAGGAAGGTGAATCTTACACTGTCAGTGTCTTTCCCATCCTTCTGTTGTATCCTGTCCCCCATAACTTTTGGGCTCTTGAATAATTTCAGCCAACTTCAAAAGAAAAGTAAAGAAGAAAATGAAATTTCCATACTTGTTAAGAATTTGGTGCTTCACAGACAGAAGGTGCAAAAGCTCGATGTGTATGGGAGCAATTCATGAGCTGTTCTCGCCCAGCTGGTACGCTGGATAAACCAGAGGCACAAGCTCAGAAACTTTAAGAAAGTTTGCTGATAAGAGGAAGAAAAAAATGACAGAATGGAGGGACACAGAGGTGACTGGTGCATGGGAAGGTCAAGGAAGGAGAAACCTATGATGCAAGTCTGCAGGTAGCCATGGGTCAGACATTCCACTTCCCAAAGAACACATTTTAATTTCCCTACTGCTGGCAGCTATTGTGTCATAGGGGAGATGACGACTAATACTGTATGAGATGACGGTTGTACAGTGGTTCTGGTTACTTCCACATGAAAACAGAGTAATTTATATTTAAACACAGAAAAGGCTCTTTAGACAATTGCCACAGAGCTAAATTTCTCAATATCAATGTGCCAGTCCCGAACAAAGCAGAAGGAATATGGGAATAAGGACAATTAAAATATTATTTGTGCTTTATTTCTTCACTGAAAGCAAATCACATTTAGCACACACAGAACATATTAGAAGAAATTCACCCTGCAGTTCTAATTCAGGCTGGGTTTTTTTGCTGGTGGTTGGGTTTCTTTTGTGGGTGGTGTGGTGGTTGTTTTTTTTTTTAAGACCATTAAAAAGCAAAAAACTCAAAACTTTATTTTTAACTTACCAAATATCAGTGCTAGCCCATGGGAAGTCCCCACTGCTATCAGATTTGACGCTGCCTGAAATAGTCATGCAGAAAGATTGAAAGCAAATGTCAGTCACAAATCCACCACTTAAACTCTCACTACACTCATGCAAAGTTGTCAAAAGGGGAAGATATAGAAGGTTACAGATATAACCATTTATAAGCAACAAGCAGTTCATACATGAAAGCTAGAGAAATATCACACCTGAACAACCATCACACAGGTTTTCTCAAGTTCAGAGGGCTGCCTTTTCCTCTGCTGTTTGAAATTCAAATGCTCAGAGTGGTACCCACAGTGAAATTTCTTCTCTGTAAAGTCAGCCTCATTCTTTTGGTGTAGTAGCCAAGTATAAATATTCCGAGGGTTTTTCTCACTCAGCTGCTACATCCACATCTGAACTCTTCTACAACCCTGGGTAGCACAGATTGTCCCCTGAAGAGACAGTTCACAGCAAGCCCAGAGACTCCCAACTTTCTTCCGTGGGGAATTAAACATAGCTCAAGATTCTATCACACTTGAAAACCTGCACCCAATTAAATGAAACCTAATAGAAATCACATACTGTCATAGATATATTAATGTTGTTCCACTTTTTATTTTTTAGCAAGTGTAAGTCAGATTAAAAAAACTAAGTGCTTTAATGTCTGGAGTATGTAAGTACAGGTTTTTATCCTATGTGCACATCAGTCACGGCATGCTTCCAATTTTGCTGCGCAATCTTTTGCCTTAGATGTGACCATGGGTTTTTGCCTTTTTCTTTTTTAAACAGAACGTGTAATTTCTTACGGATTGCTGCTACTACAGTCAAAGAAACCAAGCACATCTTTAGTTTCTTCATAAAACATTAAAACTCATTTCACAAGGGCAGAAAAAATACTTGATGTATTTCACCTCCTTAAAATGTTTCTCTCCTCCTTTAATTATTAGCAGTTTCACTTCTGACGTATTTAATTAGCATACTTGACTTCAAGAAGTTTAATGCAAATTGCTAAGCAGGAGTATCTTTCAGACACACTTTTAGTGAAATTTTGTATTTTAAGGTCATATTTCAGTTACATCAGAGCCATAGAGATTTTGAACCCATCACTTCAAGAGCACTTCAGTTTAAGTTTCTTTAAAAAATTATTAGGAGTCAAAGCAATAACTAGCAAAGAATAAATAGCTAGGGAAAGTCAATGTGTTCAACAGACGAACACTTACCTTACCGGGAAAGGTTAGGTGCTCAATTAGCAAGCCCTGATGATGACATGGAAAAGGGAACAGCGTGGGGCTTGATCAGCAGAGGGGCAGTTGGGCAGTTAAGAAAGGTTGAACTCTGCCCCCAGGAACTAGATCTTTCAAGCTGCTTCTCCCACCCCTCATATTTGAAAATTCTTAGTAAGGATAAGAAGGAAGATGCATTTATCAGCTGTCTTAAATTACTGCTTTAACAAACTTGCATGAAAACTAACTATACAGTACTTGAAAATTGTTAGAGTACTTACAATTGCAGTGGGCAAGCCAGCATCCACTTTGTCCTAGAAAAACAGTACAAGTCCTGAGTAAGAGAGACAGAACTCCCAGCTGCGTGCATGTCTCTAATGATTAGAACTACAGCAAGCAGAAAAACCAACACAAGTCACATTTTAGTAGTCCCACCAGGGCAGACAGTGCTGAGGGAACCACTGGCTAGAAATACCCAGAAGGGATGGGAAATCACACGGTAATGGAGAGAAAGCAGAATATCCTGTAATACCGTATGAAAGTTACTGTGTTCTTCTCAAAACAGCCTAATCTTAATAACAGTTTCCAGTATTCTCTGTGTACATGGCATAGACATCGACTGCAATGCTACTTCCCTCTCCCCTCTCGAGCAGACCTTACCAGCTTCCCATTCAGGTGGTTCACCCCCAGCCCCACCAGCACAAGTAACAGCTGGCAGCAGCACGCTAACACGGAGACTCTGGTCACGCAGCCATCATAAAACACTCGCAGACAAGTCACTTGTATTCTATTCTAACACACCTACCTTGCACCCTTCAGAAATCACAGACTTTATAAAGCACCACCTTAGTCCTGTGCTCGGGCAGTCAGTTTTCCCCCAGCAGGATGATGTACAAGCAGCAATATTGCACCTGTGCCTGAAGCACAGTCACAGATGCAGGAATGCGCAAACCTGCTCCTCGCTCAACTCGGAACAACGAGCGTGTTCGGTGCCTGCGGCAGGCGTTAAGCGAACCTGTTTCCAGCATCTTCAAGCAAGTAGAACAATAGCACTGCTATCGTTCTATGTTAACGTTTCCCACCAGGTTTAATGACATCTAGCAACACAAATCAGTATTAAAGAGGACCTACCATATTGCTGCTGTAATAAGTCAGCTAATACCCAATTCGTTACTGGCTAGGGATTACTAGTTAGTAGTTTATGTACCAAACATGTTAGTATTATCCAGAACTAATAGTAAGAAGAAGGAGAAGATCACATGCACACCCGCCTCACACCAGAAGAGGTTCAAATTTTTCTTAACAGATGCAACCAGGAGAAAAAGCCACTTACTGCCGCAGATACTATTTGGGCAGAAATTCCTTTCAGAAGTGAGAGCCTTATAACTGATCCATGGAGTGAGAGAGAATCTGGGAGTTTTTTCTTCCTAAGGAAATAAGAAATAAACCAAATGCATTAGAGCAGAACAAAAGTTTGGAACTTTGCCTAAGCCACAGCTAAACCAGCAGGTAAATTCTGCATGCACTCGTACCTCATGCAGTTTCCATTCTTGTTCTTGGGGCCTACGTGCACAGAACAAAACGGACATGAGATTATTAGCAAAGCCTCCCGTACACCACTGTGCCTGCATAAAATCTGTTTTTAACTCATGTCCCAGGGAAAAAAAAAAAAAAGAAAAAAAGAAAAAACTCTTCAAAAAAGTCTTCAAACAAACTGTCAGTTTCAAGCACATATCTGCAAACCTTAGAATTTTATTAATAAAGCCTGAAAGCAACACTTTTGCTCTTTAATTAAGCGTCCAGTGAGTCAGGAAGTTTCAGCCTTTAAAGGCGAGTATCTAAGGAAAATACACAATTGGAAAAGGCTCATTAGCAGAATAGAGACCCCTAGGAAAACTGGATGTGTGTTTAAAGAATAACACTCAACTAAAACACAGCTGATCTGATAAGAAAAGGTTAAGTGGTTCCCCTTATGGAGAATATACCTTTAAAAAGTAACCGGTGTACGGGGGACAGTTATTTCTAAAGAGCTTTAGTATACTGTAGCACACACACTAGAGGGAAAATCCCCAGGAAAGCTGCAATTTTGTTGCCAAGCACACACCACCAGAAAGCCAAATTTCCAAAACTAATACTTGGGTCTTATCTCTCCAGAGGTGCACAAACAAGTAGCTCAGATGTAGGCTGAAGAAACATGTTGTTAATAGCTTATATTATCGCTAAGGACCCATAAACATGGCAACCAGCTTAACCCAAAGATGACAATAACACTTCCAGGTTTTTCTGCCCACTCTGCACTGGAAAACGTTTAAGCCACTCCAGGTAGTATTTCCCTCAATACAAATCATCTTACTTGAAAACAGAAGGAACAGTAAGTCAGTACACCACCACAAACCATCACACTTCAGGGTGTTTATACCCTACACAATCGCTCATGCAACAATCACAACTTCTTATGGCACATAAGGCGGCCATGGGAGTGGCTCAGGAAGCAGAATCAGGCCATCATTTGAGTAATTAATGAGATAAGTCAACAGTATTATAGCTGATTATCATATTCCAGGCTGCTTTTAGATGTCAAGATTAGCATTCCATTTACAGAAGTGACAGCAGTTCACTTGCCTTTTAAAAATATCCGCCCGCTGCTTGCAGACTCTGAAAGTCATCAAACACACCTTTGACAGACTTCCTTTGAAGTTATCACGGTTCAGTATTTTAAAGATTCCATATTAAATACTCCGTCTCCCACAAAATGCCTTTATCACTCTAACAGGTTAGCCCTCAATGCAAAACCAAATGCCATCTTTGCCTACTTGATCCCACACGAATAACACCGTTTCGTCAAAAGCAGCTTCACCAGAGTCGCTGCAGCTTCCCCCCAGGACTTCAGCACCAGAATATAACAGCAGGAGACAAAGGTCACACGTCCACTTGAAGGGTTCCTATACAAGTAACGGACAAACTGCACGCTCACAGCAAAGCTCGGGGAGAAGGCAGCAGGAGGTTGCCTTAGGAAGCCTCAACTGTTCTTAGCTTTAGATTGTCCTTCTTCCTTACTCAAAAACGGAGAAATTGTTTTTAATGGATACAAGCAGTACTCCTTCAAAAACTCATTTAACCTCCCAGGGTATGAGTCCTGCAGTACCTTTTCAGGTGTGTCCGGTCCCCACTGTCAGAGCTTGCGACAGAAGATGTGTCGTAGGAGTGTGTATCCGTGTTATCAATGTTCAAGAGAAAGGGATCCTCCAAAATGAAAGACTCTTCTTCATCATCAGTCTGAAGGAAGAGAATCACCACAGCTTACTGAACGTTCACACAATGCCCTAACCGAAACATTAGCAAAACAGCATCAATTAAGCAGAAAAATCAAGATGGAAAGGAAAAGATAGTCTCATACGTAAAAGCCAGAACTACGTATTATTTTATTAGACTGATTCTGTGGAAGAACATTTTCCAGAATTCCCAATAATCACAGAAGTGGGCTGGAGAGAAAGTTATTCAACTCATCTTTCTTCCCCAGATACTATCTACTCCATCAAAACTTTAACAGACCTTTAACTAAGATGTTCTTAAAAGTCTCCAATTGCCAAGACTTGCCTAGAATTACTGTCATCCACTCCAGCACTTCACCCAGTGGTAGCTAAGAGTCTAGTGGTCCCTCTGGTTGCTATGAGAGTGGATTCTGCTCTTCTGCTGGTGATATCTCAATCTCTCTCCCCTCTTATGCTTAGCCTGGAATTTTTTTAATAGTATTTTTTGAACAGTCATTCTCCCTGATGTCTTCTAAATTCAGTACAGTTGATGTTGTTCTCAAAGCACAGAGCCAGAGAGAGCAAACACAATACCCCATCTAAGGCCAAACATGCAGAGAATACAGCAGGTGCTCCTCATTTGTCTTACAGCTGGCAGTTCTGGGCCATTAAGTGCCTCTTTTTCCAGCACAGCTGTACATCTTTTTAGCTCAGTCAGGTTGTTCTCCACTAAAATCCTTTTCAAAAAATGCTTTGCCAGTCATTCCCATCCCAAATGTATTGAGATAAATAGCACTGGAGTAAGACCTCGTGTTTGTCTGCACTGAACTACACTTTCCTCATGATTACCTCTCTGGATTCTACTCCTCTGAAGTGGATGTGACTGCATCTTCTTACAGTTTGGTATCACCCAAATTTAGTAAGTTCCCTCTGCTTTCATCACCCAAGGCATCAGGAGAAACAGGACACACCTCTGTACACTACCCCTTCTGCTATTTCTCCCGTTTCTAGACTGTGTCTGTTTGGGACACCTTATTCCTGTATCTTTAATAGAGCTTTTTAAAAAGAACTGTCACCTCTCCCATGCTCCTTTTCCCTTTATACTGACTTCCTAGGAAGTCCGACCACAATTTCCTCCGTTTGTTAAAAAGCTTGTTTTCTTGGAGTTTATCTTTACTTCCATACCCTTTTTTTCTTTCTAAGGATCGTGCACTTATGTGGCTATTGTAAAAAAATGCTCTGACCTGGATACAAGCAAGACAAAGTCAGTTCTTCCCTGCAAGGTACTACAGGCAACATCAGATGTCAAGACACTTCATTACTCCTGCCAGAGGGCTAAATACATGAAACATATAATATAAATGGAGTTGTGAAGAATCTAGTTCTCATCTCCTCCCACAACTTAAGAACTACCCAGAATTATCTGCATTTATTTTCAGCTTAAAAAAAAAAAGTTGTTTGATGACCCTGACCTTTAAAGGACTGTATAGTCTTCAGGTGACTCTCCAAATCCACAGGTGAACATGCTTAAATTTGACAGAAATCCTTTATGTTTCAGCTGTGAAACATATATTTTGACTAAAAAGCCAAAATTCCGTATTACACCCTGCACAGCAATTCCTCAACTGAACACGTGCTTTGTCAGCTATCAGTATCAGGAAATTTTGAAGTTACACAATTTTATTTCACAGGAAGAACACAATACGAGAAGAGCCAAAGGAGTATGTGCTGCCTTATCTTAGCTCCTCCCTGTATTAGAGCTGGTTGCATGTCTGACAGACCACTCACCTCATTTAAGATGCTCTCCAGTGTTGGAGGGGTATCAACTTGAGGAATGTCAAATTCTTTGTCATCGATCTGTACATCAGAAACCATAGACTAAGTTTACATTGCCTACTCCACCTTCCAAACTTTTTTCTAACTAAAGAAAAAAAAAAAAAGCAGCTATGCACGCACTCCTTCCAGCACATCTCTGCCCAGAAAGGCACCATATATGCCACAATTTCTCCTATTCAAAACACATTCTCTGAAATTTGGCACTGCAAGACAGAACAAGAGGTATTTAGTATCAAAAATATGAAGTAGTTCTCTGATCTGTGCCCAGATCCAAAATTTCAAATGCCTTTTTTTAATTTCTGAAGATCACTACCAGTGTTACACTGCCTAATACAGATAGACATCAATATACAAGATTTTTTTTTTCTGACTGCTTACTAAAGGGAAAAAACGTAGTTTTCTTAAAAATAAAGGTATTTTTATCTGAGACTTGCATTACCGCACACCGAGCTTTGCTATAGCAGAAGGCTAGCCCCAGCACTTGTGTCCCACCCACCCGCGTCCCTACGTGGGTCTGTCCCCACGCCCCCTCGCTGACCATTCCCAGGTCCCAGGGACTCAAACCCGCCTCACGACATGACTAAGGTCTGACACAGCGCCTGCCAGGACGCAGGATTGTTTTAAACTCTCGATTACCTGCTCCTCCAGCAATTGCACGGTGCGAGCGTGCCTGCTACCTGCATTTTGCCCGCCAGCAAGAACTGCACAGGTGTGAGCTCTTCGGGAAGAATTAACCACGGTGAAAGTTACTCGTACGACCTGTTTTCAGCATAGGGCAGCGCACCGGCGGGACAAACGCCACTGACCGAACTGACCGGAGAGCGGCGGG
>NW_009606439.1:101741-103553 GCF_000690535.1 Cariama cristata | reverse complement strand
TTTAAATGTATATCTAAAACAAGTATTTCAAATCAGGCTCAAAGACAAGTATGAGACAAAATTAAGTAGAGGGGAAAATTATGAGGGCTTTCATATTTCCTGATAATTTACCCTGGTTATCATGATCTTCCACATTAACTTAGTGCTTTCCATATTACTAAATCTATCTTGAATGTGTGATTACCTGAACTACCAGTTATAAACAATATTAAGAAATTAACTTTGTCACTTCCACAGTGCACTGACTGATTTTCAGAAAGAGAAGGCAGTCTTTTCACTGAGATGCTCAGGATCTATAGACAGACAGTCTGCACATATTTCACATCGCCACAGGTAGAGTTAATTAGTTATGCAGAGCTTTATGGTGACATGGGTACACTTTCTAAATTTAATTTAAATCTAAGTGGTATTATTACTATTACTATTATATCCTTCATCCCTGTAATGACTGCAGAACTTCCACCTTGGACTTCTGGAGGGCAGACTTTAGCTGGTTTAGGAGACTGATTGCCAGAGTCCCATGGGAGACAGTCCTGAAGGGCAAAGGAGTCCAGAAAGGCTGGATGTGCTTTAAAAGGAATTGTTAAATATTCAGGAGTAGACTGTCCCCATATGTAGAAAGACAAGTCACTGGGGAAAAAGACCAGTCTGGTTAAACAGAGAACTTAGGTTGGAGCTGAGGGAAAAAAAGAGAATCTGTTGTCTCTGGAAGGAGAGTCAGGTAACTTGGGAGGACTATAGGGATGTTGTGAGGACATATAGGGAGAAGATTAGAAGGGTCAAAACTCAACTAGAACTTAATTTGGCTGCTGCAGTTAAAGATAAAAAAAAATTTTTTTTATAAACACATCACAAGCAGAAGGAGGGTCAAGGAGAGTCTCCATCATTTGCTGCATGCAGAAGGTAGTGTAGTGTCAGGGCATAAGGAAAAGGCTGAGGTACTCAATGCCTTCTTTGTCTCAGTCTTCAATATCAAGACCAGTTGTCCTCAGGATACCCAGCCCCCAGAGCTGGAGGTTAGGGATGGGGAACTGAGTGAAGCCCCCATAATCCAAGAGGAGATGGTTAATGACTTGCTGCACCAATTAGACACAAGTCTATCAGCCCTGATAGGATCCACCCCAGAGTAATGAAAGAATTGGCAAAAAAACTTGCCAAACCACTCTCAATCGTCTATCAGCAGTTCTGGTTTACCAGAGAAGTTCCAGCAGACTGGAAGTTAGCAAATGTAACACCCATCTACAAGAAGGGTCAGACGGATGATCCTGGGAATTACAGGTTTGTCAGCCTGACCTTGGTTCTGGGCAAGGTTATGGAAGAGACCATCCTGACTGCCATTACACGGCACATGCAGGAAAATCAGGGGATCAGGGCCAGCCAACATAGATTTATGAAAGGAAGGTCCTACTTGACTGACCTGATCTCCTCCTATGACAAAGTGATCTACTTAGCAGATGAGGGAAAGGCTGCGGATGTTGTCTATCTAGACTTCAGTAAAGTATTTGACACGGTCTCCCACAGCATCCTCCTAGATAAACTGGCTGCTCACAGCTTAGATAGGTGGACTTTTTGATGGGTAAAAAACTGGCTGGATGGTCGGGTCCAGAGAATTGTGGTCAATGGAGCTAAATCCAGTTGGCGACTGGTCACTAGCGGTGTTCCCCAGGGTTCAGTTTTGGGGCCAGTTCTGTTTAACATCTTTATAGATGATCTAGACATGGGGAATGAGGGCACTCTCAGTAAATTTGCAGATGATGCCAAGTTGGGTGGGAGTGTTGATCAGCTGGAGGGTGGGAAGGCTCTGCCGATGGA
>NW_009606439.1:95815-101047 GCF_000690535.1 Cariama cristata | reverse complement strand
TGGAGTCCCCATCCCTGGAGGTGTTTAAGAAAAGACTGGACGTGGCACTCAGTGCCATGGTCTGGTTGACATGGGGGTGTTAGGGCAAAGGTTGGACTCGATGATCCCAGAGGTCTCTTCCAACCTAATCGATTCTGTGACTGATTCTGTGATTCTGTGATGTGCTGCGCTATTGAGCCTGGGATGTGTTCACACAGGGTGAGATTGGTCTCAAATATATACACTGAGTATCCCCTAACTTCATCGACTTTTCCATGCTTGCTGATGCTTTAAAATTTAAAATTCTTTTATGCCTTATCAGATTGACTTGCAAACTGTGAACATGACTCCTAGGCTCTTACATAAAGTTTATTGGCAGCTCCTAACAAAATCCCTTTGTGTGAATGTTTATCTTCTTGGAGATGGTATGTGCAAGCCATAAATTACAGGACTATTTTTATTTTTTGCATAACCACCTGTGTTTTTTTCAGGAAATTTTTTCCGCTGTTGTCTGTAGTTTCCTTATAGGACTTCAAAACCTCTTTATATGTCAAGTTATATTATGAAAAAAATATAGAGTTATAGCCAAAAGGTTGGACTTAGGAAGTAGAATGAGAAGATAAAGTCTAGTTTATCTCACATTGAAACTAGTGAGCCTTTCCACTGATTTACAGAACCCCTGGACTGAAATTTTAAGTTGGGGAGCTAAAGGAATGCTTTTCCAAACAGCAGATGCTGCAGCACACAGGCACACACAGACAGACACACATACACAGGGGTTTTTTTTTGATATTTATTGAATTAAAAAAATGTTCAGTAGCTAGAAAGTTTGAAAACATGACTAGGGATATGACAAGTTCACGAGAAAGCACCAAAAAGCACATGCAATGGGATACGTGGAGGGCAAAATGAAACTAGCAGATTAGTTTATCAAGAAAGAGATGGAAAGAGCTGCCAAAACACAAGTGAAAACAAGACGGTCAGGGATGAAAGATATGAGGAGGGTCATCAGTCTTTGATTAGAATTATTAATAAGGGGATTACTCTGTGTTGTGAAACATACTGTAATTTGTCTAAATTTGAATTAATCTAATATTTTTCTCTCAAGCAGAATTGTCGGAAAATACAGTCACAAAAAGCAAGATTGATAAATTCAAGGAGTGGCTTTTCGTAACAAGCCTATACATCTCACACTTCGGGCTTATCTTCAATTTACACTTACACAAATTAGAAAATATTCTTTCAAGTTCTGAGAAGATACTGGCTGACCTCTATTATTCTGAAGCTTTCTTAATAAACAACATGGTCTCATTTGTATTTTAAGATCATTCTAATACATCATACACCTTTTGTTCAATATTAAAAACTGTAATTTAATATCAACTTAGAGAGACACATAAATCAAATATTAAAGAGAGATGAAAGCCTAATTAATACCATCTCTTGCTCATAACTTCTCTTATTGTAAGTGCAGTTATGAGCAATTGTTTACACAAATTAAATTCCTGTGCATTTTAATAAGATGAATTTACAGCTTCAAAATTATAGCTTCTCTTTCCAATATTTAATTAGTGGAAATCTCTTTCATCATTATATAAGCACATACATTTTATATGGAGCTTTTGAATAATAGCTTTTGGATCTTGGAGAATAAATGTTTAATAATCATGTTTAAAAGTGAGTTGCAGAAGCTAATCAAAAAGAAATGTGGAAATAAACCAATTGATTATTATAATAACTAAGATGGCCTACTGATATCTGATTACAAGCCCACACAACTGTCTCAGCTGCCTCAGTGTTAAATAAAAATGAAATTCTACATTATGAAACTGGCATTTTCAGTTTATGAAGATTGTGATTATAGCTGTAATAACTACTACAGTCATTTCACTGTACAATCTAGTTCTGGTCATAGCTAAACCAAGAATTACTTGATTAATTTTTTAGGCATCCAAAAAACATTTGGATTAACCTTGAGCATTTAGCAAGGAATTTTTAAACATTTTTTAAGAATAGAATTTCTGAAAGCCTAGTTTTTAACAGCCTGAACCTCCTTAAACATACAGTTTTTTAAAAGATGTCAGAATGGAAATGATAGTGCTATACTGTAAGTCAAGGTTAGCTAAGTTAAGCATGTACTTAAAACTTAAGCATGTGAGTAGCCCTGACAGATAATTATTAATTCTCTAATAAATTAGCTTTGATATACCACAATTTCTACTATCCTTGGTGAATCATAAGTATTTTACATTGGAAAAGAAAAAACGGAGAGGCACTGCTGGACACAGCCATAGATTTCAGATGATCATTTTACCAGCTTGCACACTTCAGAGAGGAACGCAAAAGCTGCAACGAAGATGATAATCACAAGATGAGTGGTTGAAAAGTTATTCCAGGTGGCTGGAGAGCACAACAGTGAGATAGCAAATAGCTAAATGAAGGAATTGCAGCACATTCATACTACCACAAGTTCAAGTGTTTGAATATTCAGTTTCCTAGCACATATAAATATTTGAGGCATAAAAATGAGAAAGCTAAAATAGCATGAGAGAAGCCATGTGTAAATTTTTGTTCAACTTAATTTCAAAATTAAAAGACAAAACCTTTCCTTAATTCCAAAATTAAACCTTTATTTTTCACATTTTCCCATCTTAATGTGTTGCTGAATAACTTCAGTTCACCTGAACCAATATTTCACAGTGAACCTGGAGTACTACTGAACTTTTTCAGACAGATTTAGTTTGAAAATGTCAAATAAACCGACTGATGAGTATCAAAAAACCTCTCTTCAAATCTTATCATTTTACTGCTTGGTATCTACTCAGTCTATTGTACCATATAGCCAGTGATATTCATTAGTTATCTCATGGCTGCATGCACCTGAGTTATGCAATGTCTCTGCTACGCCGTGAACACAACAGGATGGTAGCAGGTTCCCTGGAAAAATGCACTTCAAGGGAGAATATGATGTGGAAGAGTAGCTTCGGAGCTACCAAACAACACAGTACTGACCAGTCATGTTTACCTTTTCCCTTTTTGCACCCATCTTAGATGTCAACATTAGTTATTTTTTAGTAAGGTGTTGGGTTTCTTTAAAAAGTCATTGTTTGACAGTATATGCAGATGGATCTTTCTATGCATCTACAGTACACAGAAATATTTTTCATTGGAATTTCCCTCAATTTCTGAGGGAAAGTCAAAATGGTAAAAGTTTACTTTTTCAAACATGAAATGGTGCAAGTCTGGACTAAGCCTACATTTTCCTATTTCCTCACAGGCATAAAACTCCAAATGCGTTAACATCAGTGTGTGTTGTGTGCCAAGTGCTTTATTAGCTCATGCTGTCATCCTTTTTGGGTCAACTGTTCATGCCTCCAGCCTCCTGTGCTTACTGTAGGAAGTAGGTGAACTTCCTTTTCCTGGTGTTTTCCTGTAAAATTGTAGCACCAGAGTAGGCCGGTCAGGCTGGCCTTCACAAACTGCAGGCATGAAACTCTGCTATTGTCTGGCCTGTCCAAACTACAAACTGTCCTCACAACCTGTTCCCATGAACTTCATGAAGTTTTCAGTTAACCATTTGGTCTCCCTAAAGCTGTAAACTAACAGAACACTGTATTTTGCAGCTCAGACTTATCCATACACATACTCTTCATGGGCCTGGCATAGTTTGGCAAGATCATATGTTTAAATCCTGCTACTTTTTTATTCTGTCTTTCATTAGAAGGATAATATATACTGTCTTTAGAAATTCTACTATTGAAAGCTCTCTGGATAACTTGAAAGTATTACCCAACAGCGTGTACTAACTTGACTCCATGACACCATGGACACATGAACAATCTAATATCAATCCCAGTACTGAAGGACTGAAGCAAGTTCGTCTTACTGTTTGCAGGAATACGTAGGAATTTTTTGAACTTTCTGCTGATCTTTCCAAGGGAGCTTAATTGAGGACTGATTGTCTGCACTGAGGGGTTACAGCGATCTCGAAATAAACAGCCTCAGTGTTCACTTCTTCAAGTGTATTGCAACATATCGGCAGTCTCTGTGGTTTCTTTAGGAAAAGATGACACTTCTCAGAATGGCAAGTATCCTTTTATCTACACATATTACTACCTTAATTCATTTTTTCCTGTGTTTTAAATGAGTTTTTTTAATATTATCATTTCAAATCATCCACACTGGGGGCTTCTAATTTCTCACACCAGGATGAAAACAAATAGTCTGCAGTGAGTGTCACAATTTAGTATGTCACTATTAGCGTTTGAAAGAACATGTCAGTGAAATTACCAGCCAAGTCCACTGCAAGTTCAAGTGGTCACATCCCACCTTTCTGCCTCCACTAAAGGGTACCGTATGTTCTCAGAAAGGAAGCACCTGTTAGGAAACGCCTCTCCCTTTTTTCAGTCCTTTGTGATATCCAGTAACAGACCTTTGGGAAAGGTCATATATCTCATTAGGTTTATCAAATTTAGCCAGGAGTGACTTTTAAATAGATGATAGATGCTGTCTGTTGTTTAAAAATAGAAGGGAAAAAATCAGAGGAATGCCAAGCATACAATAACCTCCTTAAATTTAAAGCTTTGGAAGTCATCATGTCTATTATATTTAAAAATCAGTAGGCATACACAATGTGTAGCTTCCAGTTTATGGTCTTTTCTTAAACTGTTAGATTTCCTATATTTTTCTTCTTCCAGAAAACATTGGAGTTGTGCAGGCACAGCAAGCACTTATTTCACATCCTTGCTATAAAACTGAAACTTCATAGGAACATTAGGTAAGAGGAAATAAGGATCTCGGTTGATAACTGAATTCATATAGAAAGGCCAATAAATGCCTTTATTAAACAGAACAACTCACTTTAAATCACCTGTAATTATGTTTCCTCTATCATCTCCTGCGCTATACTACACCCTCAACTATATGAGATATTTCTTTTGGAGCAATGAAAGCTTTTTGAGTAGATTGGTCATTTTTTCATAAGTTCAACTTTTGGACAATCTTAAGAAAAGTTTCTCTGAACTCTGATTATACTGCTATCATCATCTATTTTCTAATCTTCTTCACTAAATCTTAGGGAAGTATTCAAATGCAATAATGTGCAAATAGCCCAGTGATGGGTTTTTGGGTGCCAGCTCCTCACTGTCATTAGCCGAAAATGTAATGTCCTTAAGCAGTTAAACAGGTAGCATTGCAGGGTCAGTGCAGGGCTGTGGATAAGCTTCTAACCCCCCTACACTGTAGATGTTCAGC